>NC_068359.1:125849280-126012770 GCF_020536995.1 Dreissena polymorpha | reverse complement strand
AATTTTTTGACATTTGACCTTGAAGGATGACCTTGACCTGAAGGATGACCTTGAATTTCCACCACTCAAAATGTGCAGCTTCATGATACGCCGCTTGAAATATTATTTTTTTGACCTTTGACCTTGAAGGATGACCTTGACCTTGAAGATGACCTGAACTTCCAACCACCACGTGTCAGCTTTATGACCCCCGCTGTGATTTTTTTTACCTTTGACCTTGAAGGATGACCTTGACCTTGAAGGATGACCTTGACCTTCCACCACTCGAAATAACCAGCTTCATAAACGCCGCTTTAAATTTAAAATAATTTTGACCTTGAAGGATGACCTTGACCTTCCACCACTCAAATGTGCAGCTTCATGATAACCCTTTGATTTTTTGTCCCCCACTATAGTACATATGTTTTTGCCCTGTCTGTTGGCCTGTTGGTTGGTTGGTTGGTTTGCGCCAACTTTAACATTTGCAATAACTTTTGCTATATTGAAGATAGCACTTGATATTTGGCATGCATGTGTATCTCATGAAGCTGCACATTTTGAGTGGTGAAAGGTCAAATATATGTGGCCAAAATCGCTCATTTTATAATACTTTTGCAATATTGAAGATAGCAACTTGATATTTAGCATGCATGTGTATCTCATGGAGCTATAGTATAGTGGAAAAAAAATAGGGGGGGATTGGGGGGGAGGGAGGGGGGGGGGGGGGGGGGATGGCTTGGATGGAGTCAATTGTGGTATGTCAGGTAAGAGAAGTTTTGTCAAAGTATCAATCGAATCTAATCATAAATAAGAAGTTATGGCATTTTTAGCAAAATTTAATAATTTGACCTTGAGAGTCAAGGTCATTCAAAGGTCAAGGTAAAATTCAACTTGCCAGGTACAGTAACCTCATGATAGCATGAAAGTATTTAAAGTTAATAGCAATAGCCTTGATACTTTAGAAGTAAAGTGAATCTAAACACAAAATGTTACCATATATTCAAAGTTACTAAGTCAAAAAAGGGCCATAATTCCTAAAAATGACAACCAGAGTTATGCAACTTGTCCTTGACTGTCCCCTTATGATAGTTTGAGAGTGTTCCAAGTATGAAAGCAATATCTATGATACTTTAGGGGTAAAGTGGACCAAAACACAAAACTTAACCAACTTTTCAAGTAAAAAGGGCCCATAATTCCGTAAAAATGCCAGTCAGAGTTACATAACTTTGCCTGCACAGTCCCCTTACGATAATTAGTAAGTGCTGCAAGTATGAAATCAATGGCTTTGATAATTTAGGAAATAAGTGGACCTAAACACAAAACTTAACAAAATTTTCAATTTTCTAAGTATAAAAAGGGCACATAATTCCGTCAAAATGCCAGTCATAGTTACATAACTTTTCCTGCACAGTCCCTTACGATAGTTAGTAAGTGTTGCAAGTATGAAAGCAATGGCTTTGATACCTTTGGAAAAAAGTGGACCTAAACACAAAACTTAACCAAATTTTCAATTTTCTAAGTATAAAAAGGGCACATAATTCCGTCAAAATGCCAGTCATAGTTACATAACTTTTCCTGCACAGTCTCCTTACGATAGTTAGTAAGTGTTGCAAGTATGAAAGCAATGGCTTTGATACTTAAGGAAACAAGATGTGTTTGTGAAACACTATGTCCCCGTATATGACGTTTGATCTTGAAGGATGAACTTGACCTTGACCCTTCACCACTCAAAATGTGCAGCTCCATAAGATACACATGCAAGTCAAATATAAAATTGCTAGCTTCAATATTGCAGAAGTGACATTACATGAGCAATATTGACCAATATATTTGACCTTGAAGGATGACCTTGACCTTTCACCACTCAAAATGTGCAGCACCATGAGATACACATGCATGCCAAATATCAAGTTGCTATCTTCAATATTGCATAAGTAACTCATCAAATGAGCGATTTTGGCCACCATATATTTGACCTCTGACCTTGAAGGATGACCTTGACCTTTCACCACTCAAATGTGCAGCACCATGAGATATACACATGCATGCCAAATATCAAGTTGCTATCTTGAATATTGAAATATTGCAAAAGTGTACATTAAATGAGCGATTTTGACCCATATATTTGACCTTGAAGGATGACCTTGACCGTGACTTCACCACTCAAAATGTGCAGCTCCATGAGATACATATGCATGCCAAAAATCAAGTTGCTATCTTCAATATTGCAAAAGTTATTGCAAATGTTAAAGGTGGCGCAAACCAACAAACCAACAGACAGGGCAAAAACAATATGTCCCCCACTACTATAGTGGACCTAAACACAAAACTTAACCAAAATTTTCAATTTTCTTAGTATAAAAAGGGCACATAATTCTGTCAAAATGCAAGCCAGAATTATCTTACTTTGCCTGCCCAGTCCCCTCATGATAGTAAGTAAGTGTACCAAGTTTGAATGCAATAGCATTGATACTTTATGAGTATCCTAAACGGCAAAACTTAACCGGACGCCGACCTCTGACGCCAAGGTGATGACAATAGTTCTTTTTTTTTCCAAAAAATAGATGAGCTAAAAATGAGTTCAGTTTCAAACCATTGGGCATTAATTAGAAGTTTTTAGAGTTGAAAAAGACTTGAGTTTGAATTTTTGTACGCTGAGTAAAAGCTGTGTAAAACTTTTCTTGACATATCTGTATGTACAATCACACAGTCTAACTGACAGATGGGCAGACATGCATAGTGATAATAGATTCCCTATATATACTCCCTTAACCTTGTATTTGGGTCATAAAAATAAATTAAAATACTGTCACTGTCCTCCCTAATGTCACTGTTCCTCCACTACCTTCACTTTATGAAACTGAAAATGTAACTAAACAGTCATACATACTGGCATACGATGTCTTAGATAAACAAAGGGTATTATCAAACTTGGTTACAAGTGCAATAAATAAGTAACCATGTTCTGTTGTCCAGTAAAACACTAGAGATGAAAGGGTATCAATGTGACACTGTCCCCATGTCCAGTAAAAACACTAGTGATGTAAGGGTATCAATGTTACAACTGTCCAGTAAAACACTAGGATGAAAGGGCAATCGATATTTCACTGTCCATAAAACACTAGTGATGAAAGGGCATCAATATTTCACTGTCCAGTAAAAACACTAGTGATGAAAGGGCATCGATATTTCACTGTCCAGTAAAACACTAGTGATGAAAGGGCATCAATATTTCACTGTCCAGTAAAACACTAGTGATGAAAGGGCATCGATATTTCACTGTCCAGTAAAACACTAGTGATGAAAGGGCATCAATATTTCACTGTCCAGTAAAGCACTAGTGATGAAAGGGCATCAAATATTCACTGTCCAGTAAAACACTAGTGATAAAAGGGCATCATGTTACACTGTCCAGTCAACACTAGTGATGAAAGGGCATCAATGTTACACTGTCCAGTAAAAACAGTAGTGATGAAAGGACATCAATGTTCCACTGTCCAGTAAACACTAGAGGTGAAAGGGCATTAATTTGAGTCTGTTAGAGTCAACAGGATGCAGCAAGGTGACTTCCACATGCCAGCAGGAGTTCTACATACAGAGGCCAGCATGTGTGGTCCAGCTCAAGGTATGGGTCGTTGGGATTGTCAATACACCTCGAAATCAACATCTGAAATGAAATACATACACTGGTTAGCAAAACTTGGGAGTGGAAAGGTTAATATGACAAGAAGTGTATTCTTTTATGCCGAACAGCAACAGGACAGAATAAAAACAAACTGCAGTTTACGTCTGAAATGCCCACAAGATGAGCCACTAGGAAACACTGTTTGACATTTATGAAAACAAATTTAATATTGCAAAGCACACCAAGTCATCATGAGAAAGGCTCGAAATGAAATATCTTAACATAAGTATTAGAGCAATTCTACTGCAAACACGCATATGTCTATATTGAATGATGTTTACCATTATTTAAAGGGCAATATTTGGCCTGTAACTGTAAGTGTTCCCTTGAGTTCACAAACAACAATTGTTAAAGACTTTATATGATAGAAGTTATGAACTAAGTAAGAGAATAGGACAGACATAAATGAACCAGAATTGTGTTCATTAATCAAGCATGCCCTCGCATGTCACTTTTGTCTCGATATAGTTCTTTTGTCAAACACAATATGTTCATGGCAAATTTGATTTTCAACTTCTTAGTGTGACCTTGACCTTTGAGGTTACGAAAAAAAAAATACATGCGACACCCAGTCTCATAAATTGTCTTAAAATTGAATGAAGCCTAATTTGACCTTTGACATCTCAGTGTGACATTGAGGTTGTACACACAAAAATGCGGAGTCCTCCTGTTTATCCTTAAATAGCATCTAATCATAAATGACAAAATTACAGTCATAATAAGCTGTTTAATACCAAACTTTTATCTTTGAAGTGTGACCTTGACTTTTCAGATCGGGAGACAAGTGTAACAGGCTACACATCATTTGTGATGAATGGCATTGTGCAAGTTTATTTTATAATACAATCAATATATGGCAAAATTATGGCTGAGTCAAGCTGTTTCATAGTTAAATTTTACTTTTGATCTTTAATTGTGATCTTGACCTTTACGGTTGGGAGATACTTGTTACCTGCAACACGTTTTCTTATCATGTTTGTTGTCTTATGATGTTTTACTTTTGTGCCAAGGTTTTCAAAACCTTTCAATATATCGCAAACATATGGCTGAGACAAGAAGTTTCCATCTGTTTTTACTGCCAAAGTAAACCTAAACCAATAAGTGTGACCTTGAACTTTGAAGTAGGCAGAATTGTGCTACATTGCAACAGGCCGTCTTATGATTATGGATATGTGTACAAAGTGAAATCAAAATTCAACAACATATGCAAAGATGAGGCTGAGACAGAACATTTCGCACAGACACACAGAAAGACAAACACACTGCTACATGGCGCGGTCAAGGAAAGGGGGGATAACATATTGAACTTCGAAAAAAAATTACACACAAATAATAAACACAAAGAAACTGATTTGTTAATGAATAACACTGTAGTCAAACAGGAGTAACTGAGTCAATTAATGAGATTTGTCTCACATGTTACATTAGCTTAATTTATGATGAGAGATTGGTAATCCGGTTTTGCTATTAGTTGACATCTATTTCTATAACACACCTGACCTACATTCCAACTTGACCCAGATAATGTCAACATAAACATTCTGATCAAGTTTCATTAAGATTTAGTCATATATGTGGCCTCTAGAGTGGTAACACGTTTTTTCTTGATTTGACTTGGTGACCTTGAATTTTGACCCACAAGACCCAGGTTCGAACACTGACCAATTTTTATCAAGATTGGATAAAAAAATGTGGCTTCTTGTGTGGTTACAAAATAAAAGTTGACAATGAACCACACACACCACATGACCCCTTACAATAGACGATAGAACATGTACAAATAGTTGCTTTTGTTTCCATCTTGTTGAGATTTATATTTACTTAATCATTTATCTTTGTATGGCAGAATTATTACTAAGATATAAATCTTTTGATCAACAGCTAAATGTACGCACAAAAAGATCTAGGTAATATGTGTGCCTTGTCATCATACAATTAATGGTATAAGTGACTTATGCCTTCAAAACATCATATAAATGACCTTAACATTTTAGGCCAGTTTAATGAAACTATGTCGAAGGGTATAAGAGATATGAAAAGGACACTTATAAATTACAGGCAGCAGGTCCTCTCTTACCTAGACCAGTATTTATAAGAGGACCAGGTCCTCTCTTACCTGGACCTGTGTTTTCAAGGGCAGCAGACCCTCTCTTACCTGGTTCAGTGTTTTCAAGGGGACCAGGTCCTCCCTTACCTGGACCCGTGTTTTCAAGGGCAGCAGATTCTCTCTTACCTGGACCAGTGTTGTCAAGGTCAGCAGATCCTCTCTTACCTGGACGAGTGTTTTCAAGGGGAGCAGGTCCTCTCTTACCTGGGCCAGTGTTTTCAAGGGCAGCAGATCCTCTCTCACCTGGTTCAGTGTTTTCAAGGGAACCAGGTTCTTAGTTTACCTGGACCAGTGTTTTCAAGGGCAGGAGGTCCTCTCTTACCTGGACCAGTGTTTTCAAGGGCAGAACATCTTCTTGCCTGGACCAGTGTTTTCAAGGGCAGCAGATTCTCTCTTACCTGTACCAGTGTTTTCAAGGGCAGGAGGTCCTCTCTTACCTGGACCAGTGTTGAGAAGGGCAGCAGATCCTCTCTAACCTGGACCAGTATTTATAAGGGGACCAGGTCCTCTATACCTGGACCAGTGTTTTCAAGGGGACCAGGTCCTTTCTTGCATGGACCAGTGTTTTCAAGGGCAGCAGATTCTCCCTTACCTGGACCAGTATTTATAAGGGGACCAGGTCCTCTCTTACATGGACCAGTATTTATAAGGGGACAAGGTCCTCTCTTACCTGGACCAGTGTTTTCAAGGGGACCAGGTCTTTTCTTGCCTGAACCAGTGTTTTCAAGGGATGCAGGCCCTTTCTTACATGGACCAGTGTTTTTAAGGGCAGCAGATCCTCTTTAACCTGGACCAGTGTTTTCAAGGTCAGCAGATCCTCTTTAACCTGGTTCAGTGTTTCCAAGGGCAGCAGATCCTCTCTAACCTTGGCCAGTGTTTTCAAGGGCAGCAAACCTTCTTTTACCTGGACGAGTGTTTTCAAGGGCAGCAGATCCTCTCTTACCTTGACAAGTGTTTTCAAGGGCAGCAGATCCTCACTTACCTTGACAAGTGTTTTCAAGGGCAGCATATCCTCTCTTACCTTGACCACTGTTTTCAAAGGCAGCATATCCTCTCTTACCATGACCAGTGTTTTCAAGGGCAGCATATCCTCTCTTACCTGGACCAATGTTTTCAAGGGCAGCAGATCCTCTCTTACCTGGACCAATGTTTTCAAGGGCATCAGATCCTCTCTTACCTTGACAAGTGTTTTCAAGGGCAGCAGACCCTCTCTTACCATGACCAGTGTTTTCAAGGGCAGCAGATCCTCTCTTACCTGGACGAGTGTTTTCAAGGGCATCAGATCCTCTCTTACCTGGACCAGTGTTTTCAAGGGCATCAGATCCTCTCTTACCTTGACAAGTGTTTTCAAGGGCAGCAGACCCTCTCTTACCATGACCAGTGTTTTCAAGGGCAGCATATCATCTCTTACCTGGACGAGTGTTTTCAAGGGCATCAGATCCTCTCTTACCTGGACCAGTGTTTTCAAGGGCATCAGATCCTCTCTTACCTTGACAAGTGTTTTCAAGGGCAGCAGACCCTCTCTTACCATGACCAGTGTTTTCAAGGGCAGCAGATCCTCTCTTACCTTGACAAGTGTTTTCAAGGGCAGCATATCCTCTCTTACCTGGACCAGTGTTTTCAAGGGCAGCAGATCCTCTTTTACCTGGACCAATGTTTTCAAGGGCAGCAGATCCTCTCTTACCTGGACGAGTGTTTTCAAGGGCATCAGATCCTCTCTTACCTGGACCAGTGTTTTCAAGGGCAGCAGATCCTCACTTACCTTGACCAGTGTTCTCAAGGGCAGCAGATCCTCTCTTACCTGGACCAATGTTTTCAAGGGCAGCAGACCCTCTCTTACCTGGACAAGTGTTTTCAAGGGCAGCATATCCTCTCTTACCTGGACCAGTGTTTTCAAGGGGACCAGGTCCTCTCTTACCTGGGCCAGTGTTTTCAAAGGGCAGCAAATCCTCTCACCTGGAGGAGTATTTTCAAGGGGACCAGGTCCTCTCTTACTGGGACCAGTGTTTTCAAGGGGACCAGATCTTTTCTTACTTTGACCAGTGTTTTCAAGGGGAGCAGACCCTCTCTTACCTGGACCAGTGTTTTAAAGCAGAACAGGTCCTCTCTTACATGGACCACTTTTAACAAAAGCAGCAGATCCTCTCTTACCTGGACCAGTGTTGTCAAGGAGACCAGGTCCTCTCTAACCTGGACCAGTGTTTTCAAGGGGACCAAGTCTTCTCTTACCTTGACCAGTGTTTTCATGGGGACCAGATCCTCTCTTACCTTGACCAGTGTTTTCAAAGAGAGCAGACCCTTTCTTACCTGGACCAGTGTTTTTAAAGCAGAACAGGTCCTCTCTTACCTGGACCAGTGTATTCAAGCAGAACAGGTCCTCTCTTACTTGGTCTAGTGTTTTAAGCAGACCAATTCCTCTCTTACCTGGACCAGTGTTTTCAAGGGCAGCAGGTTCTCTCTTCGGGTCAGTTGTCTGCCATTCACTGTTTCTACTGTCTGAAACAAAGGGGATAATAATTGGCATTGCAAATTGCATAAGTGACATTATTTATCCATCAACAGTATATTTATATACATGAACTATATTTTTTTCATAATTATTGTCTTGACAATTTGATGTCAAAAAGATCTTGACTATTTCTTAAATAGGTCTCAAATACTGTGAAACCATTATTATTCGTCAGACATTAATTTTCGTCTTTTTCGTCCTTCGGTCGATGGACGAAATCAAGATCCTAACGAACAATCATGTCCCATATTTGAAACAAATAAGACTGAATTACCGTAGGCATGAGGCATTTAAATCCAGCATAATCCACGCATATACACAGGGCTCAAATTAACACTCTCACAATGCGAGAAAAAAAGATTGCAAGGTAAGTTATATGCCACTAGTATTTTTTGCAAGTAAAGAAATGGTGAAAAAAAACGATTGATATTGCTAAATGCATACGACGGCATGAACGCTAAACCGTAGGTCAATTTTTTTAATGTCCGAAGCGCTCACCTTGTTTGTAGACTGGTATACTTATAGTACTAATACGGATGGTATTGATACAAAGAACATGAAACAGTCGACTAATGACTATTCACACTCAAGTTAAATCCGGTTTTGACGCAAAGGGGTGTTTATTATACAGTGTACTGACAACTGACATTTCCCGTAAAACACGAATGCAATAAGGCTGTATCGAATGCGTCGATTCGTTTAGGTACAATAGTGTTGATTAGCGCTAATTGTTAACAACTTTATTACCCATTGTGTGTATTGTGTTTTTCAGGGGTGTTGCAGATTATACAGCCAACACCCGGCGAATCCGGATTAAAGACAATACTATTAAACGCAATTAAAATATGATGATGTGTGATCAACACCTAACTGAAATATATTCTACGCTTTTATTACAAATTAATAAAGAACATATTGATTTGTGTTTGGTTGTCCGTGATTGTAATTGAAAAAGACTAATTGGCAATTGGCTTTGTTGTTTAAAACACTCGTTAACGGTTATTCAGTCCCACTTATCCGCTGATCATAACAAAGAACGTGTTAATGACATAAAATAATAAGGGACAGTTACTATCACCTGAAATAACAGACTTGTTAATTGGCATATGCCAAACAAGGCCCACCTCCCGAAAGTGACTACCAAGTGTCACCTCTCTTTCCCCAGCACGATTTTTTGCGCAAACATTACAAACAAATCGGACGCTTTTTTTTCAAAACCAGAAATGGACGAATTTAAGTGCTGACGAAATAGTCATTTTTTTAAAAAGGACGAAATTTCGTACTGACGAAAATAAATGGTTTCACAGTAGATGGCCAATGTCCTTCTCCAGTTCTTTATAAATACATGTACTTAAAAGGGGCCTTTTCATGTTTTGGTGAATTGACAAAATAAAAACAAGAGGGCCTGAAAGGCCCAAAGTCGCTCACCTGAGATAACAAGATATTATTGGGACAAATCTTCTGACCAAGTTTCATGAAGATCAGAAAATAAATGTGGCCTCTAGAGTGTTAACAAGGTTTTACTATAGCCATATAAGGAAAAATGCCCCGCCCCCTTGCAGCCATGTTTTTCAACCAACTGGCATCATTTTTGAACTCTTCCAAGATATTATAGGCATGAATCTTCTGACCAAGTTTCATGAAGATCGGACAATAAATGTGGCCTCTAGAGTGTTAACAAGATTATACTATAGCCATAAAAGGAAAAATGTCCCGCCCCTTTGAAGCCATGTTTTTCAAGCAAACATAATAATTTTGAAACTCATCCGAGATATCATTGAGACCAATCTTCTGACCAAATTTCATGAAGATTGGCAAATAAAAGTGGCCTCTAGAGTTAACAAGGTTTGACTATAGCCATATAAGGAATAAGAGCTGTCAGAGGACAGTGCGCTCAACTATTCGAGTGCTTGACAGTATAACGTAAGCCATTATGGGGAGGGGGGGGAGGGGGTGTAATGTGTGTGGTCCTTTAATAGATGATCATTCAAAAATAAGAAAAAAAAAAAAAGTTGGGGGGGGGGGGGATTCTGGGGTGGGGCATGGGAGATGGTTTGGGTGAAGTGCATTGTGGTATGTCAGGTTAAGTGTTGTTTTGTCAAAGTATGAATCAAATATAATCGTAAATAAAGAAGTTATGGTAATTTAAGCAAAATGCTCAATTATCTAAGTATAAAAGGGGCCATAATTCTGTCAAAATGCTTGATACAGTTGTCTGCTCTTGTTAAGAGATTGGGATCATGTTGGTTAAGAAGTATGCAAAATATGAAAGCAATATTTTAAAGGACATAGAAAACATTTGAGGTCGTACGCAAACTTAAACATAGATTTATCAATAATATGCATATAAGTATAAAAGGGGCAATAATTCTGTCAAAATGCTTGATACAGTTGTCTGCTCTTGTTTATAGATTGGGGTCATGATGGTAAAGAAGTATGCAAAATATAGAAGCAATATGTCAAAGGACATATTTTGGGAAGTACGCAAACTTTAACATTTGCACGCTAACGGCAACACTAACGGGAACGCCGACGCCGGGCTGAGTAGGATAGCTCCACTATATATATTTCATATATAATAGTCAAGCTAAAAATGCCCCATCCCTTGGCAGCCATGTTGTTCAAGCAAACGTAACCATTTTCGAACTCATCCAAGATATCATTGAGACCAATCTTCTGACCAAATTTCATAAAGATTGGACAATAAATGTGACCTCTAGAGAGTTAACATGGCAAATGTTGATGTCGCACAACGGACGACGGACAAAAGGCCATCACAAAAGCTCACTATGAGCACGTTGTGCTCTGGTGAGCTAAAAAGTTGTTTCAGATTAGCAAATTTTCGTAGTTCTGATATTTGTGAGGAAACAGTAATACTGAACATTCACCATGCTCTGAAATATCCCTTATATGCATCTTTTGACGATTTAAAAACCTGAATATTATAAAGCAATGCAACGCTAAACGATTGAATAATTTGGACAGTTTTGTTGTTGTTGTTATTTTTTGACAGGATTGAGGATTGCTTATATAAAGTATAAAATACATCCTTCATTGTGTGAGCTTAGATAGCCGAATGGTCTAAGTGGTAGACTTTTACTCTAGGACCCAGGGGTCAGTGGTTCGAGCCCTGTTGAGGGTTACTGTTTTTTCCTTTTAAAAATTTTATTCTTGATTTTTTACTGGAGCTTTTTAGATCCAATGTTTACATTTATCAATATAAAGCATATAATGACAAACTTCAATACATGCCAAAATCTGTGAAAATGCCCCTTAAAATGTAGTATACATGCATATGGAAAATTGCACAGGCCTCATACTATGAAGACAAAATGTCCAACAAAGAACCCTGAAGACCCTGGAATGCTCACCCGAGAAACTGTAGCCCAGTAGTATAATACTTGAGACCCCTGGTTTGTGGTAGCTTTTGACAAAAGTATAATATGATCATGGCATAGCTGGACTCTTTGCTTATGATTATTCTGTGCTTAACTACATTGTTATAGACTTTGAGTGAACAAATCTCTTCTCTAGATGTTAAGAGTGAGCGTACACAGCCATACTAGGGCTAAGAACATTGGTTGTTGCTGGCTCAGGTACACAGCCATACTAGGGCTAAGAACATTGGTTGTTGCTGGCTCAGGTACACAGCCATACTAGGGCTAAGAACATTGGTTGTTGCTGGCTCAGGTACACAGTCATACTAGGGCTAAGAACATTGGTTGTTGCTGGCTCAGGTACTTCTTAAAAGACCCAAGGTACTCTTAAATATAGTACAATTTACCCCGGGTACGGAACATACACTTTAAGGCACCCTGTGATACTCAAGGGTACATTTTAGTATATTTGCCTAACCCAGGGTACTTTGAAGTATACTTGAAGAGTACGAGGGTACTTTAAGTAGTACCTGAGCTGAAAATTACCAATCCAGCAATGCTAGCACACCTTTCTTTTCACTTTGCTGAACGTAGCCTCATCTGGCAATGGAAAATTCTTGTCAAGAAATTCGTTCTGAAAAAAAAATAAAAAAAATTGACAATTAATAAGAATTTGTTAGTTTAAAAGGTTTATATCATTTGTTTTAATTGATTATCTTAGTTAGGACATTACTATATGAGAGTAACAGAAAATGCATCAAGATTTGTCTTCTACAAGTTACAACAAGAGATTGCCAAGCAATATTGTCCCCTAAAGGTGAAACTCCACCATTGTCAGTAATTTTTTAATTTTTTATTTGTTGCCATAGCAACCAGAATTCTTGACGTAGGAACAAAATGAAATGACGTGCATAATCTCCATATTGCCATCTATCTATGTTTCAAGTTTCATGAAAAAAATATGAAGAACTTTAAAAGTTATCACAGGATCCAGACAAGTGTGTGACAGACAGACTGACAGAGCGCAAACCATAAGTCCCCTCCGGTTTCACGGGTAGGGGATAATAACAAAGGGCATTGAGAATTGAGTTAGAAGCTACACATTTAATGATGATTGACCTTTATGTGAAGGTATAAAAAAAATAGTATCTTCATACATTACATACATATAAACAATGTCAACTGCAATAGAATTCATAAATATAAAACGAATCTACCATTTGTTTTCTACGTTCGTTGTTAATCTTTCCCAATGTGTCACATTTCTTCTGTATTCGGTCACACACTCTGAAAACAAAACATTAAAGGTATGCAACAAAAATATACATACCCCCAGTAAATCCTTTCAAGAAAGTGTGTGTGTGGGGAGGGGGGCACTCCTAAAAATTATGTACAATATAACAGTAAATCTTTTACAGACTTAAGGAGATATGCAAATTCATGACCTTGAACTTTAACCAAGAAGCATGGTATTTGTCAGCAACTGATTGTCTGGTAATGGTGAATTATATTTCAAAGTTATATCAAAATCATCCAAGGTATGTTAGCAATAGAGGAAACAAAAATGTATTAACTTAAAGCTTGAATTGTGACCTTAACCTATCCAACTAGGAGCATGGGAGTTGCAAGCTACACATTGTCTGATCATTGGCAATAATGATCCGAAATGATATTAAAATTCTTCCAGGCATGTTTAAGTTACAAAGCTGGCACTGAAAATGTGACCTTGATTAGTAACCTTGACCTTTTATCTGAAAAAAAATCAAAATAGTTTTGAAAGGACCACTCAAATCTGAAAGGTAACAAATATGACAGTGTTTTACATTCAGACACTGCTTATGATAAAAACTGTGACATTTCATTACAATTGGTAAGACATTTGTATGTTGCATTATGACCAAAATTGATAGTACACTTCATTCCTTAATACATGATAAACATAAAAGACTCATACTTTAAAAACCATATCTGGTTGTTATTGATGATAAACATTGTTAACCCTTTGCATGCTGGGAAATTTGTCGTCTGCTAAAATGTCATCTGCTGAATTTTTAAAATTAGCATTTTCTTCGATTTTTTCAAAGAATACTATCAGAATAGCAAACAGTTTGGATCCTGATCCTGTCTCATCTGGATCCAAACTGTTTGCAAAGGCCTTCAAAATTCGGTTCCCGCACTGAAAGGGTTAATGAATTTCATAAATTCAAAGGTTTTCCATTTTTCAGAAGTAAACATGCCCATCACATCATAAATTGATTTGTGGGATATGCCTGTATTTGACGCCCAATTGAGACTGATATGAATATGTGACATGTATAAATTATGTAACACCATGAGCGCCCATTGGAAACTGTTTTTATTTTATAATAATAATAACCAATATTAAGTAAATATACATTTAGATTAAATACAACATGTACAAACTATTTTTTTCTGAAAATTTGGCAAACGTGAAAAGACATTTCTGTGAAATACCTACTAACAGTTGTCAGCATTTAAATAATTCATTTCTTATAGCAGTGATTTTAGCAAAGTGTCAAACAAGTGAGACAAATCTCTCACTCTTATGAAAACTTTGGGACACAAACTAATAAACTTCAAATTAGGTAATGTTTCACTCTTTTGAGTATAAAACAAATAAGACACAGTATACAACTCTTTTATATTTCACAAGCATACTCAAGCCACCTGTACTTGTTTGTGTTAAAATTCAACTAAAACTTTGGAAATTCTTGTTGATTTTTTGTTCATGAAATGTACATGGCACTGTTACTTTTTAATTGTCTGTTAAAGAACAATAAATTGTCATCAATAATAAATTTTGTTGATATGGGTGCAGACAAATTTGCAATCACAAATGTTTTTGCGGAACAGACAATGCCATCTTTGAAAATAGTGACTACTCTTCAATACGGAGAAATGTCTTCAATAAACTATGTTTCCAACTGGCTTAGATGGTCAATACAGCGAAATATCTTGAATGCATTATGTTTCCAACTGGCTTAGATGGTCAATATAGTGAAATATCGCGAATAAATTATGCTTCGAATTGGCTTAGATGGTCAATACAGAGAAATATCTCGAATACATTATGCTTCCAACTGGCTAAGATGGTAGTGCCATAGTTGATTAAACCATTAAGAGAGCATATCTAAGTTGGAAGTTTATTACTATCTGTAAACCTGATTGATGTCCCAAATATTTTTCTGCATTTCTGATTTGTACTTCGAACTGTGTGTTTCACATGGATCCCAAACTGAAATAATTTAAGAAAATATACTATATAGTGGTTTGTATATACCCAAAGTGATGCATACTTATCTCTTTATAGTGGTCTGTATATTCCCAAAGTGATGCATACTTACTACTCTCTATAGAGGTCTGTATATACCCAAAGTGATGCATACTTACTACTCTGTATAGTGGTCTGTATATAGCCTAAGTGATGCATACTTATCTCTCTATAGTGGTCTGTATATACCCAAAGTGATGCATACTTACTACTCTGTATAGTGGTCTGTATATACCCAAAGTGATGCATACTTACTACTCTGTATAGTGGTCTGTATATAGCCTAAGTGATGCATACTTATCTCTCTATAGTGGTTTGTATATACCCAAAGTGATGCATACTTACTTCTCTCTATAGTGGTCTGTATATTCCCAAAGTGATGCATACGTACTACTCTCTATAGTGGTCTGTATATACCCAAAGTGATGCATACTTACTACTCTGTATAGTGGTCTGTATATACCCAAAGTGATGCATACTTACTGCTCTCTATAGTGGTCTGTATATAGCCTAAGTGATGCCTACTTACTTTTCTCTATAGTGGTCTGTATATTCCCAAAGTGATGCATACTTACTACTCTCTATAGTGGTCTGTATATACCCAAAGTGATGCAAACTTACTGCTCTCTATAGTGGTCTGTATATAGCCTAAGTGATGCAAACTTACTGCTCTCTATAGTGGTCTGTATAGAGCCTCAGTGATGCATACTTACTACTCTCTATAGCAAGGGTCTTGCTAGTGGGTGAAGTGGGCAATTTGTTTGCCCAGGGAATATTAATTTTGCACATTAATTTCATGAAGGCGAAGTAACATCTCCCCCTTTGAATGATTTACTTTGTGCCAGAAATGGACTGAATAAAATCAATTTGATATGGAGGATTGGACAGAGGAGGATTCTCAGCCACAAGTTGCCCCATTTACAGGTCATGCAAAGTTGAACATTCAAAAGAACAGTTTGGAGCTTTTAAACTTCTTGAAATTGTTCATAGATGATGCCTTGATTAATTGCCTTGTGCTGGCTTCAAATAACTATGCTTAAACAAAGCTAAATGGACAATTACAAAAACAATACAGTTGTACTCAAGAATGATCAAATGGAAAGAGATAACCTAGCACTGGGCCAATAAATATGGGGCTCATTTACAGGTCAGATTTGGAATCTCTGCTGTAAAATGAGATTTTAAATGAATTTTTAATTTAAAACAAATATATTTAACAAAATTTATGAATTTGATTTCATGTTGAAATGCTTAAAAATTAACAAGGGAGTAAAAATATTCTGAACATTACTGGTTTGTTACAATTGAAGTTTATTTGATACACCTGTTCAGGAAAAAAAAATACAACAAGTACCATCATTATCAACAATCCATGAGAAATAAGAAAAATGTAGGTTTTATTCACTTAACATGTCTTATCGTATAAAACAAGTGAAGAGTTGATTGAACGCTGAACAGAAACCACTTATCCTTTAAGTTGCCGCAAAACATACGTAAAACTAAGATCTATGACGCAAATGCATCATTTTTCCCAAAGATGTTACCATTTCTCCCTTTTTTGGCATTAGGGAGAAGTGGCTTCTCCCTAAATTTTCAGCCTAGCTATACCCCAGTAAAGTGGTCTGTATATACCCAAAGTGATGCAAACTTACTCCTCTCTATAGTGGTCTGTATATAGCCAAAGTGATGCATACATACTCCTTTCTATAGTGGTCTGAATATACCCAAAGTGATGCATACTTACTCCTTTCAATAGTGGTCTGTATATACCCAAAGTGATGCATACTTACTCCTTTCAATAGTGGTCTGTATATAGCCAAAGTGATGCATACTTACTCCTCTCTATAGAGGTCTGTATATACCCAAAGTGATGCATACTTACTCCTTTCAATAGTGGTCTGTATATACCCAAAGTGATGCATACTTACTACTCTCTATAGTGGTCTGTATATAGCCAAAGTGATGCATACTTACTCCTCTCTATAGTGGTCTGTATATACCCAAAGTGATGCATACTTACTCCTCTCTATAGTGGTCTGTATATACCCAAAGTGATGCATACTTACTCCTTTCTATAGTGGTCTGTATATACCCAAAGTGATGCATACTTACTCCTTTCAATAGTGGTCTGTATATACCCAAAGTGATGCATACTTACTCCTCTCTATAGTGGTCTGTATATACCCAAAGTGATGCATACTTACTCCTCTCTATAGTGGTCTGTATATACCCAAAGTGATGCATACTTACTCCTTTCTATAGTGGTCTGTATATACCCAAAGTGATGCATACTTACTCCTTTCTATAGTGGTCTGTATATAGCCAAAGTGATGCATACATACTCCTTTCTATAGTGGTCTGAATATACCCAAAGTGATGCATACTTACTCCTTTCAATAGTGGTCTGTATATACCCAAAGTGATGCATACTTACTCCTTTCAATAGTGGTCTGTATATAGCCTAAGTGATGCATACTTACTCCTCTCTATAGAGGTCTGTATATACCCAAAGTGATGCATACTTACTCCTTTCAATAGTGGTCTGTATATAGCCTAAGTGATGCATACTTACTCCTTTCAATAGTGGTCTGTATATAGCCTAAGTGATGCATACATACTCCTTTCTATAGTGGTCTGAATATACCCAAAGTGATGCATACTTACTCCTTTCAATAGTGGTCTGTATATACCCAAAGTGATGCATACTTACTCCTTTCAATAGTGGTCTGTATATAGCCTAAGTGATGCATACTTACTCCTCTCTATAGTGGTCTGTATATACCCAAAGTGATGCATACTTACTCCTCTCTATAGTGGTCTGAATATACCCAAAGTGATGCATACTTACTCCTTTCAATAGTGGTCTGTATATACCCAAAGTGATGCATACTTACTCCTTTCAATAGTGGTCTGTATATACCCAAAGTGATGCATACTTACTCCTCTCTATAGAGGTCTGTATATACCCAAAGTGATGCATACTTACTACTCTGTATAGTGGTCTGTATATACTCAAAGTGATGCATACTTACTCCTTTTAATAGTGGTCTGTATATATCCAAAGTGATGCATACTTACTCCTCTCTATAGAGGTCTGTATATACCCAAAGTGATGCATACTTACTCCTTTCAATAGTGGTCTGTATATAGCCTAAGTGATGCATACTTACTCCTTTCAATAGTGGTCTGTATATAGCCTAAGTGATGCATAAATACTCCTTTCTATAGTGGTCTGAATATACCCAAAGTGATGCATACTTACTCCTTTCAATAGTGGTCTGTATATACCCAAAGTGATGCATACTTACTCCTTTCAATAGTGGTCTGTATATACCCAAAGTGATGCATACTTACTCCTCTCTATAGTGGTCTGTATATACCCAAAGTGATGCATACTTACTCCTTTCAATAGTGGTCTGTATATAGCCTAAGTGATGCATACTTACTCCTTTCAATAGTGGTCTGTATATAGCCTAAGTGATGCATAAATACTCCTCTCTATAGTGGTCTGTATATACCCAAAGTGATGCATACTTACTCCTTTCAATAGTGGTCTGTATATACCCAAAGTGATGCATACTTACTCCTCTCTATAGTGGTCTGTATATAGCCTAAGTGATGCATACTTACTCCTCTCTATAGTGGTCTGAATATAGCCAAAGTGATGCATACTTACTCCTTTCAATAGTGGTCTGTATATAGCCTAAGTGATGCATACTTACTCCTCTCTATAGTGGTCTGTATATAGCCTAAGTGATGCATACTTACTACTCTGTATAGTGGTCTGTATATACCCAAAGTGATGCATACTTACTCCTTTCAATAGTGGTCTGTATATATCCAAAGTGATGCATACTTACTCCTCTCTATAGAGGTCTGTATATACCCAAAGTGATGCATACTTACTACTCTGTATAGTGGTCTGTATATACCCAAAGTGATGCATACTTACTCCTCTCTATAGTGGTCTGTATATACCCAAAGTGATGCATACTTACTCCTCTCTATAGTGGTCTGAATATAGCCTAAGTGATGCATACTTACTCCTTTCAATAGTGGTCTGTATATACCCAAAGTGATGCATACTTACTCCTTTCAATAGTGGTCTGTATATCCAAAGTGATGCATACTTACTCCTCTCTATAGAGGTCTGTATATACCCAAAGTGATGCATACTTACTACTCTGTATAGTGGTCTGTATATACCCAAAGTGATGCATACTTACTCCTCTCTATAGTGGTCTGTATATACCCAAAGTGATGCATACTTACTACTCTCTATAGTGGTCTGTATATACCCAAAGTGATGCATACTTACTCCTTTCAATAGTGGTCTGTATATACCCAAAGTGATGCATACTTACTCCTTTCTATAGTGGTCTGTATATACCCTAAGTGATGCATACTTACTCCTTTCAATAGTGGTCTGTATATATCCAACGTGATGCATACTTATCTCTCTATAGTGGTCTGTATATACCCAAAGTGATGCATACTTACTCCTTTCAATAGTGGTCTGTATATATCCAACGTGATGCATACTTACTCCTCTCTATAGTGGTCTGTATATACCCAAAGTGATGCATACTTACTACTCTGTATAGTGGTCTGTATATACCCAAAGTGATGCATACTTACTACTCTGTATAGTGATCTGTATATACCCAAAGTGATGCATACTTACTCCTCTCTATAGTGGTCTGTATATTCCCAAAGTGATGCATACTTATCTCTCTATAGTGGTCTGTATATACCCAAAGTGATGCATACTTACTCCTTTCAATAGTGGTCTGTATATACCCAAAGTGATGCATACTTACTACTCTGTATAGTGGTCTGTATATACCCAAAGTGATGCATACTTACTACTCTGTATAGTGGTCTGTATATACCCAAAGTGATGCATACATACTACTCCCTATAGTGGTGTGTATATACCCAAAGTGATGCATACTTACTCCTTTCAATAGTGGTCTGTATATATCCAAAGTGATGCATACTTTTCTCTCTATAGTGGTCTGTATATAGCCTAAGTGATGCATACTTACTACTATGTATAGTGGTCTGTATATACCCAAAGTGATGCATACATACTACTATGTATAGTGGTCTGTATATACCCAAAGTGATGCATACATACTACTATCTATAGAGGTCTGAAAATACCCAAAGTGACGCATACTTACTCCTCACGTGTTGGCTTGTAGGAGTTGGTCTCAGACAGTTTGGATGTTGCAACTCTAATTATTGCCTGTAACTCTTCTTTCTTCATTTCCTCACTGATAAAACAATTAAAGACATTTTTATGCATGCTACATGTATATCCAATGATTCAAACTAATCAGATGAAAATTGAGACACTAATGGGGCTTTATTCATCGCTTCGCTATACACTATCTGTTCATACACAATATATTTGTGTATTGTGTATAACTATTGCAGCATTTTTCCTCACAAATTTGGGAAAAGTACCGATCAAATTGGGAAAATTAGCAGCGCTTTCATCGAAATTTGGGAATTTATTAATTATGCTGAAAACTATATAAAACATGTTCAAATAAAAAGTTGCATATTAACATCAAAGTGGTGAATGATTTCCTGCAAAATCTTGTTTCTATCGACACTAAACAATGAGTTTATTAAAGCAATCACTCTTAAACTGAACCTGTGCTTGAAAGTATCAACTGTCAAAATCTGGACTTTGAGCCTCATGTTCTGTAGGATAACCTGCCTCAGACTGAACCAGGTTTGCGTCAGTAGACTCGACCGTCGATGAAACTTTGCTATAATCAAAGTCTGGAAACTATGCACTGGACTCAATATTTGTTACATTATCCCCATTTTAAAGTCAGAATTGTATAAATGCACAATTTATAATCGGTACCGTAATTTGTTTGTCTGTTTTCATTTAACATCCAATTTGGTTACATAGTACTTAACGAGTAGTACAAGAGTATGGCTCCATGGCACTGAAGATGCGAACCCTTGTGAATCATTTAAGCGAGAATAACCCAGTGTAACTGGACAGTTTCAGTGGTTTTGTGGCAGTTTGTTGGCATTGCTATACCTACCAAACTAATCAGTCCTTACAGTGTTCTCCTCCACGAAAAAATTGTGGCCAGTTACTAAGGAGACAGATGATGGAAACCTTCATGCTAAATATTGTCAAAACATTTATTTTGACAATTTAAGCCGTTAAACAAAGTATTATTTATTTTATTTAGCTAAAACTGTTAATGATAAAGTTGCATTCTCTTATGACCATAATTAAATTTGTAATCCGAAACACGCTTTTGAATTTTAACGTGAACGCCATGTTATAAAATTCTAGCTTCCAATAAACAGTGCATAAGTCAGGTATATTTTGTGTATACTGTTCATTCTTTGTTCTGATAAAGGGCCCACACAAATTATGCTGCTTATGTAAAACGTCATGTTAACGCATGGAAAGCGCGTGTGTGTTGATTTTTTTATAAACAAGGGCTGTTTGTAAAACATGCATGCCCCCCATATGGGCTGTCAGTTGTAGTGGCAGCCATTGTGTGAATACGTTTTTGTCACTGTGACCCTGACCTTTGACCTAGTGACCTGAAAATCAAAACGGGTCATCTGCCAGTCATGATCAATGTACCTATAAAGTTTCATCATCCTAGGCCTAATTATTCTTGAGTTATCATCAGGAAACCATTTCACTGATTCGAGTCACTGTGACCTTGACCTTTGACCTAATGACCTGAAAATCAATAGGGGTCATCTGCCAGTCATGATCAATGTACCTATGAAGTTTCATGATCCTAGGCGTAAGCATTCTTGAGTTATCATCCGGAAACCATTTTACTAATTCGAGTCACTGTGACCTTAACCTTTGACCTAGTGACCTGAAAATCAATAGGGGTCATCTGCCAGTCATTAAAAATGTACCTCTGAAGTTTCATGATCCTAGGCGTAAGCATTCTTGAGTTATCATCCGGAAACCTTTTTACTGTTTCAAGTCACTGTGACCTTGACCTTTGACCTAGTGACCTGAAAATCAATAGGGGTCATCTGTCAGTCATGATCAATGTTCCTATGAAGTTTCATGATCCTAGGCGTAAGCATTCTTGAGTTATCATCCGGAAACCATTTTACTGTTTTGAGTCACTGTGACCTTGACCTTTGACCTAGTGACCTGAAAATCAATAGGGGTCATCTGCCAGTCATGATCAATGTACCTATGAAGTTTCATGATCCTAGGCGTAAGCATTCTTGAGTTATCATCCGGAAACCATTTTACTGTTTCGAGTCACTGTGACCTTGACCTTTGACCTAGTGACCTGAAAATCAATAGGGGTCATCTGCCAGTCATGATCAATGTACCTATGAAATTTCATGATCCTAGGCCTAAGCATTCTTGAGTTATCATCCAGAAACCATTTTACTATTTTGAGTCACTGTGACCTTGACCTTAGACCAAGTGACCTAAAAGAATCAATAGGGGTCATCTGCCAGTCATGATCAATGTACCTATGAAGTTTCATGATCCTAGGCCTAAGCGTTCTTGAGTTATCATCCGGAAACCATCTGGTGGACGGACCGACCGACGGACCAACGGACAAACCGACCGACATGTGCAAAACAATATACCCCCTCTTCTTCGAAGGGAGGGGGGGGGGGGGGGGCATAACAAGAGATGTGTTTGTCAGAAACACAATGCCCCCTTTTGCGTCGCTTTGAAACCATATATTTGACCTTTAACCTTGAAGGATGACCTTGACCTTCACCTTTCACCACTCAAAATGTGCAGCTCCATGAGATACACATGTATGCCAAAGTTGCTATCTTCAATATTGCAAAAGTTATGACCAAGGTTAAAGTTTTGGGACACACACATACAATGACTGACTGACTGACAGACAGACAGCCAAAAACAACATACCCCCAATCATTCGATCCGGGGGCATTAAAACTAAGTAGCTTAGAGACAATTGAAATCTGTTAATTTCGATTAAAACTTTCGTTGTTCATTTTAACTAAATTATATCGCGATTGATTTTGAATAGACATTTCCTCAAATTTCATTTTGAATCAAACATGGTGTATCTTTATAGCTACGGTCTTTTAGATGACTCATTATTGAAGCAATAATTATACTGTAGACAGTACTGAGTAAACAGACAATCTGAAGAAAATCTTGACAAAACTGGATTAAGTGTGTGTTATTGTGAAAACACTCTCAGCTTGATACTGACCTATTGTGTAGACAGCAATGTTTTGACAATAGAGATTAAAGTGTGCATATGCAACTATTGGCCGATGTTTTTTGCGAATTGGGAATTTTTTTTATGAATTTGGAATGAGTTATTTTGACATTTGGAACAATGGTCTCTTTGGGACTAGTGCCGTTTTATGGTACCAAGTTTATATAATAGAGGAAAAATGTTGTATTGTTGTACTTTTTTTGGTCAAATTTGGGGTCAAAGTCCTCCCCATTCACAATCTAAAACAAGAGGGCCTGAAAGGCCCAAAGTCGCTCACCTGAGATAAAAAGAAATGACCTGTTTTTTGCAGCCCAAGATATCAATGGAACAAATGTTCTTACCAAGTTTCATGAAGAATAAACAACAAATGGCACCCTGGTGGCCATGTTTTTCAACAGACCTGAACCATTTTTTAACTTGTCCAAGATATCATTGGGACAAATCTTCTGACAAAGTTTCATGAAGATCCGTCAATAAATGTGGCAGCTACAGTGTTAACAAGGCAAATATTCATGACATACAACGGAAGACAGACATTTGACAAAAGGTGATCACAAAAGTTAACCATGAGCAAAACCCTTGGGGCCTGACATTCACAGGGTCTACATTCCTTGAGTCTACATTGGCTATATAATGCTCATAAAGATTGTCAGCATGTTTGAAGATGATATTATTAAAACTTATTGAGTAAACTAAATCAAGATATGATAACAGCATCTGCACTCAGCAAGTGTCATTCAGATTGAACTAAAAATGTGACTAACAGTTTCACTATAAACAACTGTAGACATACAAAACAAGAGGGCCTGAAAGGCCCAAAGTCGCTCACCTGAGATAACAAGATATTATTGGGACAAATCTTCTGACCAAGTTTCAACAAGATCGGAAAATAAATGTGGCCTTTAGAGTGTAAACAAGGTTTTATTATAGCCATATAAGGAAAATTGCCCCGCCCCCTGGCGGCCATGTTTTTCAACCAACCGGCATCATTTTTGAACTCGTCCAAGATATTATCGGGATGAATCTTCTGACCAAGTTTCATGAAGATCGGACAGTAAATGTGGCCTCTAGAGTGTTAACAAGATTTTACTATAGCCATATAAGGAAAAATGCTCCGCCCCTTGGAAGCCATTTTTTTCAAGCAAACATAATTATTTGGCAAAAGGGCCATGATGGCCCTGAATCGCTCACCTGACTAACCTTGCTTCATGAACTTAAATTTTATAAGACCCATATACAATCCCAAGCCAAATTTTATTAATTAATACATTCTGACAAAATTTCATTAAGACGTGATGAAAACTGTGACCTCTTTCATCTACACAAGGTTTTACTAGAATTTGCCCGGTGACCTAATTTTTGACCCCAGATGACCCATATACGATCCAAAATCAGATATTATCAAGATAAACATTCTGACCATATTTCATTAAGATCATATGAAAACTATGACCTCTATTGTCTTCACAAAGTTTTTCTATGATTTGACCTAGTTTTTGACCCCAGATGACCCTAATACAATCCCAACCCAGATTTCATCAAGATTAATATTCTGGCCAAATTTCATAAAGATTTAATGAAAACTGTGACCTCTACTGTCTACAAAAGTTTGTTTTTTTAATCTGACCCAGTTTTTGACCCTAGATGACCGAAAGTCAATCCCAATCCAGATTTTAACAAGACAAACATTCTGACTATATTTCAATAAAATCTGATGAAAACCGTGACCTCTATAGTCTACACAAGGTTTTTCTATTATTTGACCTAGTGCCTAGTTGCTGACCCCAGATGACCCAAATACAATCCAAACAGGGCTCCATTTGCCCAAAAAAAATTTCTGTGGCCAACATTTTAGCCAAATGGAATTTTGTGTAGCCAAATTTTAGAAACTGTAGCCAAAGTTTTAGCAAAGCATTTGCAGGGGTCAAAGTTGGATATTTTGAAAATCCTGAACTTAAAGCTGGGGGCCAGGGGGCCGCAGGGCCCTCGGTGGGTCCAGGGGACAAGGGGGCCAGAGGCCCCCAGAAGCTCCTGGATTCGACACATTTAAAGGGTGCCTGTACCTGTTCTGGTGATTCTATTTTCTTAAAAAAACAACATACACATATATTTAAAAATCTTCATGTATTTGATAAGGAACACACAAAACTTAGTCAAAAGGCAATTCATTCACATGCACCCTCTGTCTGGCATGGACTCGACTGCAGGTGTTGCTTTTGAAGAACCAGATAAAACCTGTAACAGTGGTTACAAATTATATTTTTCACACATACTTTAAAAGTCAATAATACATGTTTGATTAATGCAGAATCAAATGTCACCATTTATATTCACAGAATCATGCTGCCAGAAGCCTCCACATACACCTAAGAAAATTGGGTATGGTGGCTTCTGCTAAACAGTTAAAATTGAAAATTTCAGCATGGGTTCCCCTAGTTTTTATCCCAATCGTTGTTTGAATGCTAAATAATTGTATCCTGGTGTGACCCAAATTTGACGATGTAACGGTTACATGAAGCAATATTTAGCAAATAATTTAAGAAATAATGAATGTTTAATAGCACAAAATAATAATTTTAAACTCGGCTGTATTACTTTGAAATGATTCCAAGACAATAATCATCCATTTAATCGATAAAAATAGAACATCGTCGAATTAAGGTGTCGGCGAATTTGGATTACGGTAGGTTGCCCATATTTGTTTTACAAAAAGTAAAAAAAAAACATTTCTTGCTGCTGGGCTCAATAAAACATTTTATTTAACTAAAAAAGACCTGTCCCAGTCAGCAAAAATGGCGTATTTGATCGTATTTACAATTACTGTTAAAATTCTTTTCCTGATTTATGCTTAATTCAAAGGTCAAAATGTTTTTAAAGCTCACAATCAATGAATCATACGTTATTAATATAAAAAAAAAGGCAAATTTGCTAGATCTATCTTGCCGATTTTTGATGCAAAACAACCTAAACAGTAAACTTTAGCAACAGAAAATACGACCAAATTCGGGGTGTTAGTTTAAAAAAATAAAAACCCTACCTGGTTGGTCTTGATGGTTCTTATATTCTTTATGTGATAAGGGCCCTCTGCGTGGAGACGCAATGCCTTCTTCCCACAAGACTGATAATTCAGGGTTTTCTTACAAACTTCTCAAACCGCTTTTCCACAAGCTTCCACTTTTCTCAACCAGTTCACTACCCGCCCGTAGACTACAGCTGGGAATGGCCACCCATTATAAACTGTACGCTGAAGTTTCTTTAGCTACCAACAGGCAAGTATCTCGTTGCCATTTTTCTCAACTTAAGTCTAAACACAGCTTCCCATTCGGCATCAAATATACGCAAAAAGTACTCAAATTGATTTAAATCGGCAGCAATCTTTAATCTTTAATCAGATGTAATTGTTTATTTAATCCTCTACGATGTACGATTTGTTTTCACATCAGTAATTTGTCTCGATGACCGGTGTTAATGCCGACTGCGTATGAATTTTTCAGGTCAATAACACGGCGATGTATTGATGCACAGTCTACAGCTGAAAGCGGTTAATATCTGGGACGGCATGTCAGGAAAAAAATCAATACCGATAATTCGCATTGTTCAATAATTAAGCAACGATTAATAACACCTATCCTTTATGGATTTTCATGAATGAAAAACCATAATAAAGAAAATTTTATTCTCTTTAATCTGATATATAAACAAGTTTGGAAAGAATTGGATGAAAAATTTGGACTTTATTGCATAAACACCATTTTCTCAATTCAAGGGGAGGTAATTCTGTACTTCATGGACCAATAATGCTCATTTTTTGTAGGGTTCGTGTCCTCATTGATATAAAGACACTGTGCAAATTTGGAAAGGATCGGACAAAAAATGTGGAAGATTTTTGAAAGTTTTCACAAAATAGGCAAAAACGAATAAACATGCAAAGTTCAACGAGCTCCTGCGGCCATGTTTTTTGACGAATCAAATTTCTTTGAACAACTTTTTCAGGGAAGCCTTCAAAGATCATCCCTGTGAAATTTTTTGAAAATCTGATGAGCGGTTTCTGACAAGAAGATTTTTTAAGGTGTTTACCATATATGGTCATGGCGGCCATCTTGGTTATGTGATCAAATTTTTTTTAACAATTCTTTTGTCCCATGACCTAGGGATGCTCCACATGAAATTTAGTTGAAATTGGCTCAATGGTTTAGTAGAAGATGTTTACAAATTGTTTACAGACGGACGGACGCTGAGTGATCACAATAGCTCACCCCGAGCTATCGCTCAGGTGAGCTAAAAACTCATCCAAGATATCATTGAGACCAATCTTCTGACCAAATTTCATGAAGATTGGACAATTAATGTGGCCTCTAGAGTGTTAACAAGGTTACTATAGCCATATAAGGAAAAATGCCCCGCCCCTGGTGGCCATGTTTTTAAAGCAACCAAAACCATTTTCGAACTCATTCAAGATATCATTGGGACAAATCTTCTGACCAAGTTTCATGATGATCGGAAAATAAATGTGACCTCTAGAGTGTTAAGAAGGTTTTACTATAGCCATATAAGGAAAAATGCCAGTCCCAGTGGTGGCCATATTTTCAACCAACCGGCATCATTTTTGAACTCGTCCAAGATATTATTGAGATGAGTTTTCTGACCGAGTTTCATGAAGATCGGACTATAAATGTGGCCTCTAGAGTGATATAAGGAAAAATGCCCCGCCCCTTGGCGGCCATGTTTTTCAAGCAAACGTAACCATTTTCGAACTCATCCAAGATATCATTAAGACAAATCTTCTGACCATATTTCAACAAGATTGGACAATAAATGTGGCCTCTAGAGTGTTAACAAGGTTTTACTATATATAGCCATATAAGGAAAAATGCCCAGCCCCCTGGCAGCCATGTTTTTAAACCAACCAGCATCATTTTCAAACTCGTTCAAGATATTATTGGGATGAATCTTCTGACCAAGTTTCATGAAGATTGGACAATAAATGTGGCCTCTAGAGTGTTAACAAGATTTTACTATAGCCATATATAGCCATATAAGGAAAAATGCCCCGCCCCTTGGCAGCCATGTTTTTCAAGCAAAGGTTACCATTTTTAAACTCATCGAAGATATCAGTGGGACAAATCTTCTGAGCAAGTTTCATGAAGATTGGACAATAAATGTGGCCTCTAGAGTGTTAACAAGGTTTTACTATAGCCATATGAGGAAAAATGCCCCGCCCCTTGGCGGCCATGTTTTTCAACCAACCGGCATCATTTTCGAACTCATCCAAGATATTATTGGGATGAATCTTCTGACCAAGTTTTATTTAGATCAGACAATAAATGTAGCCTCTAGAGAGTTAACAAGATTTTACAATATGCATATATACATGTAGCCATATAAGGAAAAATGCCCCGCCCCTTGGCAGCCATGTTTTTCAAGCAAACGTAACCATTTTCGAACTCATCCAAGATATCATTGAAACCAATCTTCTGACCAAATTTCATGAAGATTGGACAATAAATGTGGCCTCTAGAGAGTTAACAAGGCATATGTTGATGCCGCACAACGCACAACGGACAACAGAAGACGGACAAAAAGCGATCACAAAAGCTCACCATTAGCATGTTGTGCTCAGGTGAGCTAAAAACTACCACCCCCCTGAGAGCCTTGTTTATAAACAATAATGTACTATTTTCAGACTCACCATGCAATTATATTTTCAATTAAAAATCAATAAATCCGTTTTACAACACAAATCTTTGATTATAAGGGTTATTGTATTAAACAATAAAACCCAGTTCATTTTAGCAGAAATGTGGACCTTCAAGGGAGAGTATCTTGAGAATACTAGTATGTTGATGAATAAAGAGTTCTCTCAAATTCCTGTTAAGATTTACTGCCCATTCTATAAATTGAAAGTTCTGAGATCACTTCCTTTCCAGCATTGGATTCCAAGGATTAAACCTACAGAAAAAAAAAAAATCTGCATTAATCTGCAGAGATATTTCTTAGTTATATAACGAAAGCATCACAAAATGTCTGGAAGAGGTAAACCAGCAGGGAGAAAGAGGAAACCTCAGACAAAACTGCAAGAAAATCAGGAGACTAGAGTGTTCACAAGTTTTTTTTTTTAAATATAAGGAAAAAGACCCCCCCCCTTCGCGGCCATGTTTTTTTTCCCAATCCAAACCATTTTCGAACTCAACCGTCGTATCCAGGAAACAAATGTTCTGTCCAAATTTCACGAAGATTGGGCAAAAAATGTGTCTTCTAAACTGTTAACATGTTTTCACTATATACATATAGAGAAAACTGCCCCACCCCCTGGCGGCCATGACGACTTCTAGAGTGTTCACAAGCTTTTTTTACTATATGAATATAAGGAAAATGACCCCCCCTGGCGGCAATGTTTTTTTACCGATCCGATTCTTTTTCGAACTCGACCGTCATTTCCAGAAAACACATGTTCTGACCAAATTTCATTTGATTCAAAGATTGGACCAAATATGTGACTTCCAGAGTGTTCACATGTTTTCACTCTACAGTCGAAACCCGATGGCTCGAACTCGTCGGGACCAGCAATAATAGTTCGAGCCATCCGGAATTCGAGCCATCCGATTTATTATAAACTTTTGTTTACGAACAAGTCTGCAGTACATTATATGCCATACTACTTCGCACTGCTTACTGCTTTTGAATTTATAATTTAATAAGAAACACTTATATACTTAATACTTTAATTTACGAATATTTTAAAACAGTTACAAATACAATTAACAAATAGCATTTAGTAAATATCAGCACATGTTAGCGTAGCACATTTTAAGGTAACACAGAGCACTAAAGAGCAAACATGCATCAGCACTATATACACATTATTTACATACATGTACGAGACAGCACTACATTCCTTATTTATTTATATTTTTTGAATAATGACATTATGTCCGTCTGTGTTGCGCTCCGTAGCTGTCTTTGAGAACAAAGCTTTTTAGCAATTTAGCCGTTGCAGCCATTATGATACAGCATCTACAAGAACGCCAGATCTTATACAAAATGTCATCTTTTACTCAAATCAATTAACAATTGAGTCGATGACATGTAAGCAAACAGGTATTAAATCAATTATTGCGTGCCTTTAATCAAGCGTTCATAATCGATTAACAGTTTATGCGACTTGTGTTAAATTAATTTGTGCGTGCCTTTAATCAAGTGGTCCTAATCAAATAACATTTTGGGACCCAAAGCAAGTTCGAGCCACCCGAACAAATGAACGTGTGAAAACTGTAGCCAGGACTGTGAAAACAGTTCCAGCCATCCGATAATTCGAGCAAAGCGAGTTCGAGCCATCCGACAAAATTTTATATGAATATATAGGCATACAAAATCGATGCTTTGATGCGAGTTCGAGCCAACCGGAAATTCGAGCCAAGCGAGTTCGAGCCATCTGGTTTCGACTGTATACATACAGAGAAAACTGCCCCGCCCCCTGGCGGCCATGTTTTTTCACCGATCTGGACTGGTCCGAGATATCGATAAAACCAATGTTTTGACCAATTTTCATGATGATTGGGCAAAGATTGTGACTTCTAGAGTGTTCAGAAGGTTTCTCTATAGCCATATAAGGAATACTACCCCACTCCCTGGTGGCCATGTTTTTCAACAGACCGGAACCATTTTTGAACTCAACCAACATATCATTTAGACAAACATTTTGACAAAGTTACATGAAGATTGGGCATCAAATGTGACTTATACAGTGTTCACAAGGTTTTTCTTTTTTTGACCTAGTTCCCTAGTTTTTGACCCATCATGACCCAGTGTCGAACTCAGTCAAGGTATCAATGGGACAAATGTTCTGACCAAGTTTCATGAAGATCCGACAATAAATGTGGCCTCAAGAGTGTTCACAAGGCAAAATGTTGACGGACAAAAGGCGATGACAAAAGCTCACCATAAGCACGTTGTGCTCAGGTGAGCTAAAAATACACATTTTCCCTGGAAATGACTGCATAACATAACTAATTGAAAGTGTTTTGTTTTTTTAAAATAAGAAATTCCACATTAAGTCAAAATGACGCAATTTCTCAAATCCAAATAGCCCTGATGGTTCTATTCCCAAAATAGTGGAAAACAAGCGATGTGTTTGTGAAACACTATGTCCCCATATAATTGACCTTTGACCTTGAAGGATGACCTTGACCTTTCACCACTCAAAATGTGCAGCTCCATGAGATACACATGCATGCCAAATATCAATTTGCTATCTTCAATATTGCAAAAGTGTACATTAAATGAGCGATTTTGACTCATATATTTGACCTTTGACCTGGAAGGATGACCTTGACATTTCATCACTCAAAATGTGCAGCTCCATGAGATACACATGCATGCCAAATATGAAGTTGCTATCTTTAATATTGCAAAAGTTATGGCAAATGTTAAAGTTTGCCCAAACAAACCAACCAACAAACCAGGGCAAAAACAATATGTCCCCCACTATAGTGGTGGGGGACATAAAAACACACTCAACTAATTACTGATCAATAACACAAAGCTCCAGCACTTTGACACAGTGACCCACTTTATTCAGTGGAAGCAATCAGACACCAAAAGCCCTAGGACACATTTACAACACTTGCCTTTCATATTGTTGATCCAAATATTTGTCCTGATACTCCAGAAATTCAAGGCATTCCCTGTACTGCCTGATTCGTGTTTCCAAGTCTCTCTTCAGAACGTGGTAGCGGACATCGTGATCATTGGGCAGCACTGTAATACAGCACACCACTCTCACTTCACAATTGCAAAGTCTAATGCTTTATCAGGACCAATTAATTTTCCATCTAATACATTTTCAATCGTTTAATGTGTAGAACAACTTTAATATTTGGAATTCTATATTTCAAGCAACACATTATACTTTTGTAATGTTTATTTTTTATAATAACAATGAAATATCTGAATACCAGTTGAATCTTATAAGTAGTATAATAATGGACCACTAACAGATTTGTGTATTTTTCAAAAATGTCATTAAGTATATGCACTACAAATAATAGTCAAGGGAGATGCAGAATCATTCATACTTTCACATTTTTCGCAATACGCATCTTTCAGATTTTGAAACATGTGCATTACATGTTGCAATATAACTAGTCAAGTGTCACAGAAAATCTTTTGCATGTTTTTGTAACAAATATACATACTCAAAAGTATGTTAAACTTTTATATTTCTTACTTAAAATGAATCCTTTTTAAACAACATATACATGTACAAACAGATATTTAGACCATACACAGTTCTTCTATGGTTATACTGATCTGTATGATAATAGCATACATGTATCACAATACTCTATTGTATGTCATTACGAAATTAAAACAGTGAGGGCCCTCTAATACAGTAGTGACCACCAAGGTAGTCTCATATTCCATATGGACCAAAGCCAAAGATTGAGATCAATAGACAGTTTGAGGCTGCCTGGTAAGGCTGAGATCAATAGACAGTTTGAGGCTGCCTGAAGATCGAGATCAATAGACAGGTTGGGGCTGCCTGGTTAGGCTGAGATCAATAGACAGTTTGAGACTACCTGGTAAGGCTGCGATCAAGACAGGTTGGGGCTGCCTGGTAAGGCTGAGATCAATAGACAGTTTGAGGCTGCCTGAAGATCGAGATGAATAGACATGTTGGGGCTGCCTGGTAAGATCGAGATCAATAGACAGTTTGAGGCTGCCTGGTAAGGTTGAGATCAATAGACAGGTTGGGGCTGCCTGGTAAGGCTGAGATCAATAGACAGTTTGAGACTGCCTGGTAAGGCTGCGATCAAGACAGGTTGGGGCTGCTTGGTAAGGCAGAGATCAATAGACAGTTTGAGGCTGCCTGAAGATCGAGATCAATAGACAGGTTGGGGCTGCCTGGTAAGGCTGAGATCAATAGACAGTTTGAGGCTGCCTGAAGATCGAGATCAATAGACAGGTTGGGGCTGCCTGGTAAGGCTGAGATCAATAGACAGTTTGAGACTGCCTGGAAAGGCTGCGATCAAGACAGGTTGGGGCTGCCTGGTAAGGCTGAGATCAATAGACAGTTTGAGGCTGCCTGAAGATCGAGATCAATAGACAGGTTGGGGCTGCCTGGTAAGATCGAGATCAATAGACAGTTTGAGGCTGCCTTGTAAGGTTGAGATCAATAGACAGGTTGGGGCTGCCTGGTAAGGCTGAGATCAATAGACAGTTTGAGACTGCCTGGTAAGGCTGCAATCAAGACAGGTTGGGGCTGCTTGGTAAGGCTGAGATCAATAGACAGTTTGAGGCTGCCTGAAGATCGAGATCAATAGACAGGTTGGGGCTGCCTGGTAAGATCGAGATCAATAGACAGTTTGAGGCTGCCTGGTAAGGTTGAGATCAATAGACAGGTTGGGGCTGCCTGGTAAGGTTGAGATCAATAGACAGGTTGGGGCTGCCTGAAGGTCCAGATCAATAGACAGGTTGGGGCTGCCTAAAGATCGAGATCAATAGACAGGTTGGGGCTGCCTAGTAAGGTTGAGATCAATAGACAGGTTGGGGCTGCCTGGTAAGGTTGAGATCAATAGACAGGTTGGGGCTGCCTGGTAAGGTTGAGATCAATAGACAGGTTGGGGCTGCCTGGTAAGGTTGAGATCAATAGACAAGTTGGGGCTGCCTGAAGGTCCAGATCAATAGACAGGTTGGGGCTTCCTGGTAAGGTTGAGATCAATAGACAGGTTGGGGCTGCCTGGTAAGGTTGAGATCAATCGACAGGTTGAGGCTGCCTGAAGATCGAGATCAATAGACAGGTTGGGGCTGCCTAGTAAGGTTGAGATCAATAGACAGGTTGGGGCTGCCTGGTAAGGTTGAGATCAATAGACAGGTTGGGGCTGCCAGGTAAGGTTGAGATCAATAGACGAGTTGGGGCTGCCTGAAGGTCCAGATCAATAGACAGGTTGGGGCTGCCTGGTAAGGTTGCGATCAATAGACAGGTTGGGGCTGCCTGGTAAGGCTGAGATCAATAGACTTCCCATGAGGAAAAAAAACCGCTAATGACATCTCTTGTTTCGCTTACATAGTAAAGCGTCCATGTTGAGATCTATATACTTACAGAGTATGGAGTCCATGTTGAGATCTATGTACTAACGGAGTATGGAGTCCATGTTGAGATCTATGTACTTACAGAGTATGGAGTCCATGTTGAGATCTATGTACTAACAGAGAATGAAGGCCATGTTGAGTTTTATATACTTACAGAGTATGGAGCCAATATTGAGGTCTATGTACTTACATGGTATGGAGTCCATGTTGAGATCTATGTACTTATAGAGTATGGAGGCCATGTTGAGATCTATGTACTTACAGAGTATGGAGTCCATGTTGAGATCTATGTACTAACAGAGTATGGAGTCCATGTTGAGATCTATGTACTCACAAACTATGGAGTCCATGTTGAGATCTATGTACTTACAGAGTATGGAGTGCATGTTGAGATCTATGTACTTACAGAGTATGGTGTCCATGTTGAGATCTATGTACTTACAGAGAATGGACTCCATATTGAGATCTATGTAGTTACAGAGTATGGAGTCCATGTTGAGATCTATGTAGTTACAGAGTATGGAGTCCATGTTGAGATCTATTTACTTACAGAGTATGGAGGTCATGTTGAGATCTATGTACTTACAGAGTATGGAGCCCATGTTGAGATCTATGTACTTACAGAGTATGGAGGCCATATTGAGGTCTATGTACTTACAGAGTATGGAGTCCATGTTGAGATCTATGTACTTACAGAGTATGGAGTCCATGTTGAGATCTATGAACTTACAGAGTATGGAGTCCATGTTGAGATCTATGTACTAACAGAGTCCATGTTGAGATCAATGTAGTTACAGAGTATGGCGTCCATGTTGAGATCTATGTAGTTACAGAGTATGGAGTCCATGTTGAGATCTATGTACTTACAGAGTCCATGTTGAGATCAATGTAGTTACAGAGTATGGCGTCCATATTGATTTCTATGTACTTACAGAGTATGGAGTCCATGTTGAGATCTATGTAGTTACAGAGTATGGAGTCCATGTTGAGATCTATGTAGTTACAGAGTATGGAGGCCATGTTGAGATCTATGTACTTACATGGTATGGAGTCCATGTTGAGATCTATGTAGTTACAGAGTATGGAGTCCATGTTGAGATCTATGTAGTTACAGAGTATGGAGTCCATGTTCCAGTGCCTTCCCCAGGAATTTGTTCAGGCGCCCCGTGGGTGGGTTTGGGAGGGGTGTCCCCTCCCTACGTTGATTTTTTTTTTTAATTTAACGTTCTGTGGTGCGTTATAACTAAAAAAACAGCGTCAAAAGACGTCGTTTGGTGCGCTATGACTCTTCAAAAAATCCCCCAGTCATTTAAAAATATACTTTTTTTATATTGTTTAACTGTTTTAAAACTTTTCCGCACATATAGTAAAATCCCGACTCGAACGATTCCCCAATACATCCGTTTCAACCCGACTCTATTACTGTATACTTACTATTTTTCAAGTTTCTATTTATTACCCGATAATCCCGTTTATTCCGTTTTTATCAATCTCTTTCTGGTAAATATTTACGATAAAAGCTTTCAGTTATTTCTTTAACACAAACCTTGCCATTTTTTAAGTGACTATTTATAGATTTGATGAAATATTGCCTCTGAATATGCGTCAATCCCCTGACCTGTTGTGTGCTTGTTAAAACGCTCAATACACGCCATTTGTATGCAATAGACGCGACGTTGTACATGCTGCATAATTTTCGCGCTCTTTTTAATTGAGAAAAAGATTCGACACAAAATAAATTTGCACTGCTAATTTGAAGCAAAATATTTAACGTTGCGGTAACATTTACATTCGGAAGTGTGTTTCGGATTAAAAACATCGACTTACGGTAATGGGTTTCGGATTACAAATTTAATTATTCCCATTTCAGATTTCAACAAATATTAGCCGTTGCGTTATAAATTCAACGATAATTTGTTTACACACTTTACGAGTCGAATAAATGTTTTGACGGAATTATGCATGAAATTCACGTTGTCCACGAGGATCACGGCCGGTTGCCATCATCAGTCTTCTAACTATCGATTATCGGACGAAACATTTACAAGTGTGCGTAATTAATTCAACGAAAATTTGTTAAAGCGCATTACGTGTCGAATAAATGTTTGACAAACGAGGTGAATCAGTTCTATAAATGGACATGTTGAAATATACATTTTGATGTCCGAATCTTGAATTAAGCGACAACTAGGAGGTAAAAGTGGTAAATCTATTGATCTTTCAGGGACAAATCCGTTTTATTGTTTATCAAAGCCGATAAGATGTACTGTTACACCTCTGCTTTGTTTTCACACCAACCATTATGATTATGCTTTGTCTCGTTGACCGGTTCTGACCGGTATTGTTGTAGACTGCGTATCAATTTATTGAGTTGAGTAATAGAGGAACGTATTACGCACAGTCTACACCTTAAATAGTTTACTATGTGAAACGTTAAGAGTCAACGCCGATTTTTCTCGAGTAAAGATTACAGGTGCAGAAACATTGCACTGTACGCGACAAACATTTCCTGAGAAGTGCGGAAAATAAACTATTAATCGGCAACATCTGTCGAAATTCGTACATAACCAATTTGTAATTATGCTAATTAGCATATATTTGTTAGCCAATCACATTGTTATTTACTTAATAAATTTTCCAATCAGGTATGTTTGTTTGTTTTCAATTGATGTGTTTTAATTTTTTCAGCTCATTATGTATCATAATCGAGTCAGATTTCTTTAAGCGTACATGCAGAAATTAAAATGTCAAAACGAAAAGTGTTAACGTTGAACGAGAAAATTCGGGTTTTGGAATTGTCAAAGAGTAAAAGTGCACGTAAAATCGCAGATGAGTTTGGAGTCGGTAAAACTCAAATTCAGAACATTCTTAAGCGTAAAGCCGAGGTGCTTGAAGACGTGGAAAATAATGTGACAGGTGAAAAAAAACGCGCGAGCTGCACGAGGAACGAGGACATTAATGATCTTGTGTTAACATGGTTTAAGGATGCAGCATCGAGAAAAATGCCTGTGTCAGGCCCTCTCATTTGTGCTCAGGCCCTTAGATTTGCGTCCGACTTAGAAATTGAGATGTTTCAAGGCTTCCACTGGCTGCTTAGCTTCGTTTCTCAGCACATTTTTAGCCAAATTCTTTGTTGTTTTTGCAAATAAATATGTACACACAATTCATTTATAATAAATGATAATTTATAATAAGTGAAAAAATAAAACACCCAAGTAAAATATTGTTTATGTATTGTGTTTATATTCTTTTTATTATAAAAGTTAAAATCATTGTGGACAAAAGAGATTATCCTTCATATAGATTCAAATTGAGGGTGAGCATTCGTCCAGAATGGCCTTTTTTATTTAAAGAACATTTTATTAAGAGACCACTTTTGATTACTCCCTTGAGTGGTCTCTTAATACAAGATTGACTGTACTTACAGAGTATGGAGTCCATATTGAGGTCTATGTACTCACAGAGTATGGAGTCCATGTTGAGGTCTATGTACTTACAGATTATGGAGTCCATATTGAGGTCTATGTACTCACAGAGTATGGAGTCCATGTTAAGATCTATGTACTTACAGAGTATGGAGTCCATATTGAGGTCTATGTACTCACAGAGTATGGAGTCCATGTTGAGATCTATGTAGTTACAGAGTATGGAGTCCATATTGAGGTCTATGTACTCACAGAGTATGGAGTCCATATTGAGGTCTATGTACTCACAGAGTATGGAGTCCATGTTGAGTGTGGTGATCTGTGCCTCCATGTCCTGACATTTGCCTCTCAGCACATCAACATCCACATGATCAGCTGGTCTTCCCTCTCCACCTGGTATACAACGCACTGATGCAGTCTCCAACAACAACTTCAACTGCTTGTCTAACTGAAAATCAAAGATAAACTGTAAAAAGTAATGTCATTGTTTATTTTACTACCTTTAATCAGAACAAGATACTGCGTTCAATAACAGCTGTTACCCTTTATGGAAGACTTGTCAGTATTGATTTATTGGCTCATTCGTTTCAGTCCAAAATCTGGTAAATGTCAAGAAAAATGAGGTCACGTGATTTGAGCTTGCTGAGTGTTTCATTAAAGTATTAAAGCTTCAATTGAATATGAAGTAGTATTGATAATGATGTTAAGTGAATCAATTTGGGTTAACCAATAAATTTTACCTTCTGAATTAGTTCAAGTCTTAGTTCAAAGTAGATCAATGTCAAAGTCAACCTTTACTACAAAGACACATCTTGTGTAACATCAATACTGCTTGCTTCAAAGACATTACTTGTGTAACATCAATACTGCCTGCTACAAAGACATGTCTTGTGTAACATCAATACTGCTTGCTTCAAAGACATTTCTTGTGTAACATCAATACTGCTTGCTGCAGACATGACTTGTGTAAAATCAATACTGCTTGCTACAAAGACATTACTTGTGAAACATCAATACTGCTTGCTACAAAGACATGACTTGTGTAACATCAATACTACTTGCTTCAAAGACATTACTTGTGTAACATCAATACTGCTTGCTACAAAGACATGCCTTGTGTAACATCAATACTGCTTGCTACAAAGACATTACTTGTGTAACATCAATACTGCTTGCTACAAAGACATGCCTTGTGTAACATCAATACTGCTTGCTTCAAAGACATTACTTGTGTAACATCAATACTGCTTGCTACAAAGACATTACTTGTGTAACATCAATACTGCTTGCTTCAAAGACATTACTTGTGTAACATCAATACTGCTTGCTACAAAGACATTACTTGTGTTAAATCAATACTGCTTGCTACAAAGACATGTCTTCCCTTCACAAAAAAGAGTGTAAAATGTACGTTTTAAGTACTTTTGCGTGTGTTAAACGTGGCTGTATTGGCACTGCGTTTTATGAGCGCTTTTTCTTACCGGTTGAGTTTTTAACAAAAACAAACAAACAAGAAACTGTGCGCTTTTTGTGGGTAAATGTGCGCTTTTATGTGGGTTAAACGTGCGCTATTTAAAAAAGCGCACATTTAACTCACTTTAAGCGCAGTTATAACCCACATAAAAGCGCACATATAGGGTGTGTAAGCATGTGCACTGTGTAATCGATTTCATGACTTGGGAATTTTAGCAACCAGAATCGGACCGACTGTTTGGGATTTTCAATCGGTCTTTCATGACCCCAATCGGTCTAGGACCAACAAAACCGAAAAAATATGATCCCTGACATAATACATCGTACTAGTCTTGTTAAGTTAAAACATATTTAAAAAAATGTTGAACGCATGTTAACAGTAAATATAAACGGGAATCGCTCATTTGTAATACCTAAAAAACATTTTCCAACCAAAGTAGCTGATACCTGTTTACCTAAGCTACCCTTACATGTAGCGCACATGTCAGATATGACTCTGGTCAATACGGCCTAAACCAACAACGGCTTCAATAAATGACAACCAGCTTTTTCACGCATGGACATTGACAGCCAAGATAATAACGGTTCGAATGACAATGATCATTATTATACATGTACATTACTATTGCTATTACAACCACACAAATTGATATCTGTATCATTTAAATTTTAATAATCAGGTTTATGATTATCTTGTTAAGCGACTAGGCCGTCATGAATTTGGACCGTCCTGACCCACATTCGTAACATGCATATAAATGGACCAATCAGGTGCCCTCGGAAAATTCTGTCAGCAGAAAAAGCGTTGGTACGGAAAAGCACGTGTATAAAGATGCTATCGCTATTTTTTAACCTCAGAAAACTTTCAGAGCTGTTAACAAACCTATACAAACCAAAGAATTTTTTCCCTTTTTTTACCCGGACAATCGGTCCTGTATATTTGACCGACAGGCCGGACCTTACAAAATTTTACAGGACATGACTGTCGGTCCGGCCATGTTTGGCTGAGACTGCATGCAAATAAGTTGTCTCAAATGAACAAATTAATTGCAATTAAATTATATAAGAGATTTATAAATAATTATGTTTTTTTTTTTTTTATAAATAAAAGGGCAGGATGGGGCCTCGGAAGGGCAGGGCGGGGCTTAGGAAGGTATTGCTGGAGCACAGTTTTCATTATGCTGAAATCTTTATAAAACATGAACAAATAATAAGTTGTATATTAACATCAAAGTTGTGAGTGATTTCTTGCAAAATCCTGTTTCCTGTTTCTATTAACACTACACAATGAGTTTATTAAACTTAACAGTTGTTTTACTGAAGCCGTGCTACAGAGTATCAATTGTCTGATTCAGGACTCTGAGCCAAATGTTCCGGAGCAGCGTTTTTTCCTCTATATAAAGTTGGTACAGTAAAACGGCACCATTCCCAATGACACCATTATTCCCAATTTCAAAATAAAAAATTCCCATTTACCCTAAAAAATCCAAATTTGCAGAAAAAAATTGGCAAACAGTTCCAAATGTATATGTTAATCACCTTTTGTCAAATCATCGCAGTCTACACAATAGGTCAGTATATCTGCTAAGCGTGTTTCCAGAACGCCCCAACACTTAATCCAGTTTTGTCCAGATTTTCTGTTTTCTCAAGACCGTAACAATAAAGATACAGCATGATTGTTTTGAAATTATGTTTTAGGAAATGTCTATTCAAAATCATTTTTAACTGAAATTAAAATCAGGGGTGTGATTGAGATGAAGGGGGAGGACATCTGTCGACTGATTGAGGGGAGGACATCTGTCGACTGATTGAGGGGAGGACATCTGTAGACTGATTGAGGGGAGGACATCTGTCGACTGATTGAGGGGAGGACATCTGTCGACTGATTTTGACTATGCAAATCATGTGCATAATGCAAGGGCAAAACTTTAAAACAGACATTTAAATAAATAGTTTAACACCATCTTAAACTTATTAACAAGATTTATTTATAAAAATCCTTTTTATATTCACATTTAACATATTATGCGAAGTCACCAGTATTATTTGTGATCAAAATCAATGTGTGTTCTGATCCCTGTGAATGAGTGCAGCAATCTTTTGTTTATAATTGGAAATAAGGTAAACAATAATACAGTGTTCAACTAACATGACTAACAACAATTTACCACGGGATCCGTTGTTCAAGATTTCTTCACATGGAATATGACTTAAGCCTTACCAAGAAAGTTGATCTTCCGTACTCATTCAGAAAGTGGTATCGCTTGTTTGTTTAAAAAAATTCAATCTTCGAAATTTTGTGAGATTCTTTCATTCAATAATTGCGCTTCCAAAAGTCGCAATTTGCAAACGAATCAGGTTACAGTATACTAAATATTTGTGGCATGAAGGGCTGTACTCTCTAAAATATATCATAGTTGACTCGAAGGCACTTTACACCAATATTTTTACAAATTTACGCTAATCTCGGAAATGACCGCCCCTCCCCCCCCATATATATGGTTATATATGTTGTAGGTTGATTAAAAAATAAAATTAAGATACAGAGTTTAGTAATCATAAGTCAAAAGACACTTCTTTCCAAACAAATTTATAAAAAATTGGGATTTTTTTTTTAATTTCAGTTTGGGATAGGGTCCGTTTGCTTTGGGATCGTGTCCGTTTTGCGGCCTTTTTGACTCAGCAGAAAACCCCATGTCCGCAAAAATCTGCGGAAAAAGAACAAACCTGAAAAATACATGTACATGTACACGTTTTTTTTTAAGCTAGAGTTTGATAACGTTGTGTTTAACTTACAAAGTGTGTTTCGGATTACAAATTTAATAGCGGTCATTTGAGAATTAAATTTATTAAATACACTACGCGACCTGTGATTTTTGCATACATCTCGCATCACCGTAATCAATGCAACGTGACAAATTGCAGTGATTCCCAGCGACAAGAAAATTTGGGTGATGTCTCTGCGATTCCACGGTGACCGTCGCGCAGTGTAACTCACTGTAATGCAATCAGTGGGAATTACCCCGAACCACAGTGATTCACCTTTTTTTCGCGAAAAACTCGGAGTCAGTGTTTATTACATGTATTCCCTATCAGAGCAGTCTGTGAAAGAAAAATAAATGAAATAATCCAGACGATTTATTTACATGCTAACGCAGTGTAACTGTTAACAGATATTCACTTTCATTTTTACCCGTTATCAGAAAGTCCCCAGGAAGCAATTTTTTTTACATGACTGCGTATGACACAATAAAACATTTTTTTGTACATGATCGTATTGCATTCAATCTTCATAATTTAAATTCGCTTGTCAAATGAAAGCTGTGTCCCATAATGCACTGTACTCTTTAAACTTCTGAAAAATGGCGTAGGCATATGGTTGTGTTTATGAAATTCTTAAACATATTTATCGTCATAAATGTTTAAGATTATTTTTTCGTAAGTGATGTTGTAATTATATTGGATTATCAGATAAACGTGAACATTAGAACAGTGGTATGTATACATTTATCGATACGATTCGGTTTATATGAATGAATTGGCAATCATGGATGTAACCGACAACCACTGCGATCATGGCGAATCACCACAAAATTGCGGGGAATCACAGCAAAGATTATCTTGCACTCGCGCCACGGCGGAGTGAAGAATCACATCAAATCTCGGTGATTTTACACTCGAAAATCAAACTGGCCACAATGACTTCGCGAATAAGGCAAAAATTACGGGTCGCGTAGTGTAATAATTTGTTAAAACACTTTACATGTTGAAATACTTTTCTTGACAATATAAAGCATGAAATGCACAATGTCCACGAGGATTACACCAGCACTGATTAATGTGGTTGAGGATTACACCAGCACTGAGTAGTGTGGTAGAGGATTACACCAGCACTGAGTAATGTGGTAGGTAAAGCAACGCCAACAAACTGCCACAAAACCACTGAAAGAATCCATTGATAGTGACACTGGGCTATTCATGCATATCTGATTCACAATAATTGGCATCTTCAGTGCCGTGGAGCCATACTCTAATACTACAGTACTCGTAATATAGTTTGTTACACACTTCCATGTAAAATTTGCAAATTTCTCATTGGAAATGGGTGCCTTTAAAAAAAAATTATTATGACCTGACAGTTATGATTAACCCATGAATGTGCAAGCTTTGACTTATGTCTTTTGTTTTTTGCTGAACAGACAACATGCAGAAGAGACAGTATTGAGATACAAGGAATCCGGGGCGCGATACCCTAGCTCTTTGCAAATAGATCCCTTGGATCTTTCACGTGCTCAGTGCATAGCACCGATACCAGGGGACAAAAATATTTATAAACTGCACTCGTCCTGCAGAACTAGTGCATTAAAATGTTCACTCATCCTGCAAATAAATGCACTCGTCCTTCAAATATGTGTGAAAAAAAGATTTCAAAGGGCTGATATGACTAATAAAGTTTCCTATATCACTGCTAAAATGCTGCTTACTCAGTTATTCATGCCAGCTGATCACAAAAGAAATGTTAAGCAGTGAAATAAGTTACTTTATTTATGAGGAATACAAAATAAATAAATGAAGACAAATATTTTGCTAACTTCATGTTGTATAATTTTCAAAACTCTTTAACATGTAAGAGGAACAGGACTGAAATAATCAAAAATTAAACTTTACTTGATAAATAAGCCTTAATTATTTAAACTATTTATATTTTGGACAGTTCATGAACATTTGGTCTAATCGTACACCAACTGCTGTGTTTTCCTTTTTTCTAATGCTCGAGTTCTTTCTGTTTCGGACGTTTGAACATCACCCCCGCTCCCTTTAAAGAACGCTTGTATGTCAGAAGTTTTGAAGATGAAATTCAGAATGGATTAAAACCGTACTTCGCAGTTAAATAATAAAAAAAATTAAATACTTACAGTGAATGCAGTCAGATGGTTCCCGGTCAACATGGACGCGCAAAGTTTACACCAAAAGCCAATATTTACTCTGACCACAGTCTCACATAACAACGCGCACCTGCTGTATGAAATGTTCAATTACAATTTCCGTTTCATTCGCATTCTACTTTCAGAATAGATATGATTTAAGAAAATGATTTTATTTAATGAAAAAGAGTCTTACTGGTCAGAAAATACATATTTTAACTGCTTTAGGGAAATTCACTCCTCCTTTCAAGACTTCAATCGTCAATACGAGTGGACTAGTGGAATTTTTGTTCTCTGAATACACGCGAGAAGTACCTGGGTTTCATACCAGTACATCTCTAGGTGGGTGGGAAAGACTTGAAGCATTCCTGAAATTTCCGGTGCCCCGGCCAGGAGTTGAACCGGGGACCTCTGGAATGATAGACCAGAGTGTTACCACTCGACTACCGCACAACTTTGTATGGTACCAACTTTATATAAAGGAAAAACACAGCGATAACCTTTACATGTTGTATATTTTGTAGGTAACAGATACTAAGGCTTGTTCAGAAAGTTTTTTGTGAAAAAGAATGCTATTGGTGTAAAAATTATCCATCCATCCAATTATGCTGCCTATTTTAGTCTATTTTGCAAAAAAAAGCACTATCAGTGTTTTTATCACTTATAGGGGAATGGCGGCGGGGCCCGTCCAAAGGGGAAAAATGCGTCGTTTTTTAGGAAAAGGGGAAAATTAAAAATTCACTCTTTTATATGTAATGATATTTATTATATGAATACACATGTTTGTATAAATATATTATTCACAGCAGAATGTCTCTGTCCTTTTTCTGAAATATATATCAATGATTTTTTCAACATTAGTTTTAGACAGTTCAGCCTTCATGCACAGTCTCAGTTTTCTTAGCCATTTTGAGTCGAATTGACTTTTTTTAAATCGATTAAATGGCAAATTTGAGCATTTTTTATCAATAAAATGGACCAAATTGGAATGTTTTTATCAACAAATATTGACACAATATAGAATAAGATACATCAGGCCTTTTCCTGGCCATTTTGGGAGAAAAATGCAATTCATGTGAAAAGTCCACTGATTTGGAAAAAACTAATCTAATTTAATATAACACTTTATAATAATTAAAAATCATATAAATTATAGTTAAATACTTTGTTAGTTATTTATGAAATAAATTTGAGATATATTTGTCATGATTATGAAACAGTTCTTTCTAAAAATAAAAAATAATAAAAAAAATAATTTTTATTTTTTAACTACTTCTGGAGGGGATTTTTTTTACAAAATGGGGGGAAATATATACTCTTTTTTGAGTAGAATGGGGCCGATATCGGCCCCGAAATTGCCATAAAAAAACGCTGACTATTGAGGAGTATTTACGACTGTCAATCAACTGTTAAATCCTAATAGGCTGTTATGGGTTTTCCCTTAACTTTATGTCATGCAAAGTCAGGAAATATCAAGAGCAAATTTTTAAGTTATGGCAGCAATAACTAGACCAGTAAGTTATGGCAGCAATAACTAGACCAGTAAGTTATGGCAGCAATAACTAGACCAGTAAGTTATGGCAGCAATAACTAGACCAGTAAGTTATGGCAGCAATAACTAGACCAGTAAGTTATGGCAGCAATAACTAGACCAGTAAGTTATGGCAGCAATAACTAGACCAGTAAGTTATGGCAGCAATAACTAGACCAGTAAGTTATGGCAGCAATAACTAGACCAGTAAGTTATAGCAGCAATAACAAGACCAGTAAGTTATGGCAGCAATAACTAGACCAGTAAGTTATGGCAGCAATAACTAGACCAGTAAGTTATGGCAGCAATAACTAGACCAGTAAGTTATGGCAGCAATAACTAGACCAGTGTTTTTTTTCTTAAAATTTTCGGCCCCATTCCCAATGAAGAAAGTTTATATTTTTCCCACACGGGACCTTGAAGTTCACAATTGAAGGTTTATTAAAACAAAAGCACTGCATTTCAGTTGCAAAAGCTCGGCTGCGGGTGCAGTCACAGTGACCTTGACCTTTGACCTAGTGACCAAACAAGAGCACCGCATAAGGGGTGCCACACTGGGCTGCGAAAGCTTGTCATTTTTTTTTTTTAGAGGTCACAGTGACCTTGACCTTTGACCTAGTGACCCAAAAATGGGTGTGCCGTGTAGAACTCATCAAGGTGCAATACATATGAAGTTTTAAAGTTGTAGGTGGAAGCACTTTGATTTTAGAGCGAATGTTAAGGTTATTATTAGAGGTCAAAGTGACCTTGACCTTTGACCTAGTGACCCAAAAATGGGTGTGAGGTGTAGAACTCATCAAGGTGAATCTACATACATGTATGAAGTTTCAAAGTTGTAGGTGGAAGCACTTTGATTTTAGAGCCAATGTCAAGGTTTTAGCGAGACGGCAGACTGCAAGCTGGCTATGACAATACCTCGGGTTTCCTCTGAAAGCAGCTGAGCTAAAAATATGTATTTTTTTTATATCTCAACATTTTGGTTATCTCCAATCCAGCTTTAATTAACTGCTCAAAATTTGCTATGGATCACTTTTTATTTTCAAATTATGTTCAATTTAATTTAATTTAAATTGTTATTTTGCAGGCTTTTATATTAGAATGTGTGTTTTGATTTGATTTTTATGTATTGATTTATCATTGATGCGTGACGCTGGCTGAATCTAGCTAGGGGTGAACTTCAAATTACACATACTATAAAAAGTGATCCTTAGCAAATTTTTAGTAGTATATCATACTGAAAACACCTTTATTCTCAATTTTGAAGCATTTTTTAAAGCAAAACAACAACACTAATTCTCACTTATATTCAAAACACTGCAAATTTCCCAATAAAGGGACCCAGCACCAATTCCAAAATGGTGAAAAAAACAACACTATAGAAATCTTAATGTTTATCACACTATCAACAGGGCTTGACACTAACTTTTTTTAACTACCAAAGGACCACCAGCTTTCAGAAATTACTGGTCCTCCAAGATTTCAAGTGGTCCGACGAAATCTATGTTATTTTACCTAAATTTCAACTTACTTTCCGGACTATCCACAATGTATTGTGCATTTATAAAAAGAAAACTATACAATCTACTAAACTATTTCTTATCTTTTTCATATTTTCACTGTACTTCAAGCTTCTCTTCATTAGTTTTAGGTTTTTCAGGCGGAGGTTCAACCACTCCTGGAATAAAATTTCACATTGCGAAAACTTGTAATCTTGAAAAAACGCACAGCGCCCTCACACTACTATGGGGGAAGGGGTCCGCAGCCCTTAGTAGGGGGAATTTTCAATAACTGGATTCATCTTCCTGTATAATAATATATAAGCCTACTATATTCAATAGTAGTGGTCCCTTTCATACATGAACTTTCTTTACAGCAAAAAAATGCAAGAACAGGAACTCTATCAAAGCAGTTTACTATTCTAAACATCGCTTCTTGAAATAATTTAAAATAAAAGATCCATGCTCCTATTTAAAATTGTCTGATAGCTATCATACAGTACAGGCAACGTGTACTTTGACAAACGCCACTCGTCGCGGTGTTCATTTTACGGTGTTCGCTTACCAAACGACCCCCGCGATGGGTGTTCAGATCAAATATTCGCGGGGGCCGTTTTCAATAAGGTGGACACCGCGAATCACCGCGGACCCATTATATCTACCGCGGTGTTCATCGTGTTCGCTAAAAATAAAATAATTAAATATAAACGTAAATTATTGATCCCTTTCATTTTGAGCGGGTATATACGTTGTTGTCAAATATTTATGAATTTATATAAAATGTGTAATAAACTTATTATATATATATATTTAAATATAAATTAAAATAAAAGTAAAGAAGAACGTGTCGAAAAATGCGAAATAAGCCAGATATTTAATTCTGAAATTTAAAACGGCTGTACAGCCGAATTCGCTAGCATGTAAACCAAACATGTACGATGTGAATCTAAACTTAGTTTAACGGTTTATTTGAATTCCTGCAACGATATCTATTCATACGACACACGAACACTAACTCCGATCCTAATGCAAAGACGAATGCTTCGGTTATTGTAGGAAAATATGTACGTCACAATCGACTCGGGGCGCTAATTTTCTTTGCTGCATTTTATGAAATTCGGCTTTAATGTGTAATTTTTCTTGCCTATTTTGTGTTATTGTAACATATTTTATCAATGTATTACAATTACAATTAAACACATATAAAAATCGTATATACCCGCTTTAAAGCGATAATGAATACAAGTAAATATAGTCTATTTTTATGTACATGATGGTCGAAGGATATTTTAAGTATTTAACGTAATATTATGCGCATCTAACAATATATGCAATGTGTATAGGTGTCTATCGCAACCGTCGGTTATTTTTTGGTGTTGTCACTTTACATAAACTTTTATCTATGAATGCAGCATCAACATTCTAAAACGATATCCCGGAAAAATCAAAAAATCATTTGAATATCAATTGTACTTTCGTTATGATTCGGGGTACGATGTGAACCTAAATTTCATTTTAGTGCAGATTCATTCATACGTCACAAAGACACAAATTTGTTTTACGGATCATTTCGGCTTAGAGGACTGAACTGTCATGAAAAATATTGAATATTATATTTTTTTATTAACCACTGGAAGCAAGACGAGTTGTAGATAATTGGTCAGTTACCATATTTTAACTAAATATTTTGACCAGTTTCCCTTTTTCAGCTCAATTCAACAGTCGAAAATGCGCATAATATCAATCTAAAACATATTGGCGACAACAAAATGCGGTGTGTTCTATCCAGAAGCCCTGGCGGAAAATGTATGGCGTGACAGTGTTGTGCCTAAGGTTAATGAACTTCTTCGCCGTAGAGGGTAGAGAGGAGAGACGAATGAGGAGAGATGCGGGCACATCTGCCGACATCAACGGGTACATGGAGGACCTGCACGGCATGCTTCCCGAGATAAACACCTCATGCGACACTTCGCTTCTGTCGCTTCTGAACAACAGCATGTGAATACTTCTACTGAATGTAAATTATGTAAATACTGTATATATTTTTCTGTCGCTTCTGAACAACAACATGTGAATACTTCTAGTGAATGTAAATTATGTAAATACTGTATATATTTGATATTCACTGTGCATTTCGAATAAATACCGACTTTATAATGTTGTTGTTATTACGTACATACATGTATATACAGGATTCTATCTATTAAATAATGCAATGTTATATGCTAAGGGGAAGACGCAGGAAAAACAAAAACAAACAATTAATTCAACATGAACGAATATCACGAGTTGTTATCAAATATTCATAACCTGATATGTAAATTTATAACCGGTAACAAATCTTTATAAATAATAACTAACTTGAAAACGAAGGATGACATGGGCTACGTTAGAAAGTAAATATTGATTAGATCAATATAAAATATCTTACATCAGATATTGTTCACAACTCGCCATGCAAAGCATTGAGAACAAGCGGAAATGTCAGCAGAAAAAGTCGGGAAGAAGCACAAAAAGTTACAAACGAACAAAACAACTCTAACGAAAATACCGCATGAAAGAGAATGATCCGGAATATCATTCTCTATATACATGCTATATTTACTAATTTTGAACTTCTTTCAAAGATCTTAAAGAACTTTATTTCAACAAACGAGTCCAGTGCTGAAATGGAAGAAACCTGAAAGACACAAAATATAATCTGTTAAAATACATGAATATGAATAGAAAAACCCAACAGTTTACGATTGCAGTCGTTGCAATCGACAGTTGACAATTTCTAAATTTCGTAGCATACTGATGCAGTACGTTATTTCAGACAGTACAGGCGGACGCAAATAAATTATTTAATACTCACTTTCTTTATAACTCTATATGTGTTGTTAAAAAACGGCGATTGAATTGCTTAACACCATACCAGTTAATAGACTTGATGATCTAAGCGCTTTAATTACGTTTCCGACTTTACGTGCTGTCCGAATTTAAAGTGATGGGCATTTTGTTACTGTTGAATTGAGCTGAAAAGAAACGGGTGAAAACAATAAGTTATAATGAATGTGGTATCTGAAATTATCTACAACTCATCTTGTTACCGGTTGTTTATAAAAAATATATATTATTTTCGATATGTTACATGACTCACCCATCCCTCTAAGCTGAAATGATCCGTAAAACCAAATTGTGTCATTGTGTCGTATGAAAGAATCTGCATGAAAACTACATTTAAACTCGCATCGTACATCGATTCATTTCTGTCGTAAGTTGTCAAAACGAAAGTACGTTGATATTCAAATGGATTATTTTTCTTTTCGGGATATTGTTTAATTATGTTGATGCTGCATTAACAAATGCAAGTGTATATCGAGCGAAAACACAAAAAATAAACAACGGTTACGATACACACCTACATTGTATATTGTAAATACTGTTAGTTGCCCATAATATCACTTTAAGTACGCATACATTTGCACATACATGTAGTTTATTATGTTCATTTGTACATTGTACATGTACATGTAAATTTAAAACTCTTGAATGACCATCGCAGACAGGTATTACATGTATCAATGGCCGCGCGGCATTGCGGTGATCACGGGTGTTCCAGTTAATGATGACGTGCAATCGCGGCGATTTCGGGTGTTCACCGAACACCGCGGTCAGTAGCGTGTCCGCCCCCCGCGAAATATCACCCATCGGGAAAATTGAACACCGCGGACACGCGTTTTTGTCAAAGTACACGTTGCCTGTACTGTACCGAACAAAATGCATCTGCATCTGACTGGGCAAGGAACTGCTGCTTGAACAGAAGATCATTTTTTTTACATTTGGCAAATGTTTTACTTTTGATTTTTTTACCATAAGACTTGCTGTTATGAGTCATGATATTGTTTTGACCTTTACCTTCCAGCCGTTCTTGATCGTCTGGGTGTTTTTTCCCGATGTTTTGTGAGCGTCTAATCGATTAAGGTTACATACCACCAATTCCATTAGAACGAAATAGGCATAGATAGTTCAGTGCGCAAAAAACAGTCAATTTTCAAATATAAATCAGCAATTTTTTTTTCTGAGGGGGAAAAATTAGTTTTAGGGGGAAAAAAATATACTTTTCAGGTGGGGGACTGCCACCAAAATTCGGTGGCAGATTTGATAGATTGAGGGCCCTGACGCAGGTTTACTCTCCAGCAATGTCAAAACATTTTTTGGTGCCCTCCAGTGTAAATTTACATGGTAGGTAAACAAAGTATATTCTGATGGTACAACTACTAAGTTTGAAAAAATGCTGACTGCTGCTGTTTTTTCAAAATAATAAATACCATTTTGTTCATTTCTCGATCCTAACGCTTCGAATTTTATTCCGGGACATTTGCGGATCGTAAACCTTTTTTGTTGATCCGACAACATATTTTGATCCAAAAACATATTTGTATCATCCGGGCATCTGGAAAAATTGGAATTTCCAATATTTTGCTATTTTTAAACCGTTCTCCAGTCGGCCCATAAAATAATGATGAAATTATCTGTTTATTATGAACATAAAAAGTTGTTTTATTGATGAAAACAGATTTCCACCAGTATTTCACAATAAGCTGGCCAGGATATATCACTGGTACAATGGATCAACCAAATTTCTAGTTTCACTGGTCCTCCCTATTTTTTACTGACCCAGGGTCAACAGACCACCGTTAGTGTCGAGCCCTGAGCAAATAGACCATTACAAGTTAAGTTGTTGCGTGATATGTTTATCTAAGCCTGAAAATAACGTATGTGGCTTTCATCACAGATTAATGTGCTGCCTAAATTCAACGCAGCGAGTTTACATCAGGGTTGTCATTATGATTGTAAACAAAGGATTATTTTGGAATAGTAACCGATTCAGCCGGGGGTCAAGGTCCAGGGCAAGGCCCTGGTAGGGGGGTCAGGGGGCAAAGCCCCCGACCGCAAACAAATTCTAGACATTTTAGGGACAAAATACTGCTATTCTCAGAGCATAAAAAGTTAAAATGAGGTCTAGAAAGAATAGACAATTTTAAGATTTTCACATTTTTAGTAAAGTGTACAATGTAAAAACATGTTATATTGATAGATCATTACATGTTCCAATTCTATCCATTACCTGATAATCCAGTATTATTACGATTTCTTTTTTTCAAAACCAAACTATGGCCAATATTGACGATGAATGTCGTCCGCCATTCAACGCAAGTGCATATATAAATTGAATTGTGGGATTGGGGAATTCCCATTGAACATGCGTGAATCACGTGACGCGATTTGAGAGCATTGAGAACCGTTTATATTTAGTAATTACGACAAATCAACAACTCAATCTAAACTGTTACATGTAACTCCTTTCAGAAAAGTTTGAGAAAGTGAAAGTGAATTTCTGAGAATAAAAATGCTTATTTCTTTAAATTTTACCGAGTACTTTTCATTCCGGATCGTGATATAACTTGTCAGGTTATTCATGCATGTAGATCTATATGTATGCATAGTTTGGCAATCTCAAAACACGTTATTTACCTACTAATTACATTATGCATTATGACCATTTGTATATCAAAATGCATTATTTAATTGAAGTATTTTCAAATGCGTATACTTAAATGTGTTATCCGAAATCATTTTCAGATTTCATTATTCACGGAAAATTTAGAAAATTCTAGCAACAGAGACACATTTCTCGTGTTTTTCATGTACAGATGAAAATCATGCCAAAATTAGACTTCATGTATAACGTCACGTCATTCTTCCTCTAGGAAAGCGTGGACTTTAATATTTAGAAGCTGAATAACAACTTCGTATGGCAGAGGTCGCTAATATCTTTTATTTTGGTAGAAAATCGAAGAGCATTTTTTAATATGTTGAAACCTTTTCTCTCACTAAAAAAACTAGTTAATAACGCTCTACAGCGCTACATTCGTTTAGCAACGGTCAGTAATAGTCTGTGAAATGTACAGCTATTTGATACAGTTTCATGTGGGGTCAGCGTGTATTCGGGCGTGTATTCGGCTGCCTGAGCGCTGATTGGTTGACGTGCTTACCAAGAAGAATTTGATTGACAGCTGGAAAAATCAATATTGGCCACTCGCTGAGAAATTCATTGAAAACAGTAGCTCTTAGGCGGAGTTAATGGACTGACTGAATGACCGGGCGTCGCTCTACTATACTACGGTTATTCCTTGTCAATTATTGTCGGTTTGTGTGATCAAAACTTCCGATCGCAATTCGGGAAAAACAACCGATTTTCTGGCTATTTTAACCGATGAATTCGATCGGCAATTGGTTAATAATGACAACCCTGTACATACAAAACATCAAAATTCAAAAGCCTTCGCTTCAGGAATTGCAACCCAACAACCGGAAGTGTCAATAGCTCCCAATTAGATTATTGCAAATCCAAAACAATATAGTGAAAAATTTCAGTAATCTACTTTCTTTACCAATTCATTTAATGATGTATGAACAAATAACAAATATTTAGAAAGGTCCGAAAAATTAGACTGTCCGGAAAATACTCGCCATCCCTGCAATCCGAATGTTGTGTAATAAGTAGTTTAAAGAGAAACATTATTACACATTATTACCATATCTACATCCTTTATAAGGGTGGTGTTCTGGTTCTCAATTGCTTTTAACATTTTAACATTCAAGCCTTTATATAGAGTCTATCACTGTTGAATTAAATTTACAAATCCGGCGCCGATTGTCATAAAGGGACAAAACTCGTTTGACATCGAGGTTACATTAGACTAAACAATTGGGCCATGTAGTAAATCAAAATGGCAGCGCCCATGAATGTCGCTTGGAAAAAATGCCTTTTGTTGTGTAAGTTTACCAATCCAGTGATTTTTTGCGAACACGTTGCTACACATTTTGAAGATATTTGATTGTTCGAACAAATCGGAGGCTTTTTTTGCAGATGCGACTTGCCTTTCGTCTCTCAAACATTTGTACTATTTACACTGTAGGTTCACAACTTGAACAAGATAATAGATAATTGAGTTAAACTTTAAGTTGATTTGTTAGGATTCCAAACAGTTGAATATCTTGTCTTTTTTTTCTTTAATTTGTCATACATTTTTAAACAGTAATTCACATATACACAAGAGTTTTATGGCCTACATCGGGACCTTTTGTGAACATTTTGGGGATATATGACAAATTTTTAGCCACAGGCACTCCACATTAGTTGTAGCACCCTCACCCACTGCTACCCCTCCCACAGCTGCTATCCCCCTCGCAAAACCCCCAAAATGAGGAATAAATTAATTACAATGTAATAAGAGATTTATAACTTATAACATGTCCAAAAAAAAAATGTTTTTCTAAAAATAATTATAGGGCAGGACGGGGCATCAGAAGGGCAGGTTAGGGCTTCCGGAGGGCAGGGCGCGGTGCCCTTCCATTTAGGCCTAGCTGGAGCACTGTATATAATACATATATATATATATATATATTTACACACTGTACTATACCATATTGTTTATATGGGAAATAAAGAGTGTGGTGTCGATCACAACACTGGTGCAATTATTTCTCGTATAATTATGTTATTTCACAAAGTCAATCATGCAGTAAACTTAAGTAAGTTTTTTTTTAAATATTCATTTAAGCCATTTAACCTCTTTCTTGTCTGTTTTGTGTTTAAAGATGAATAAGTTTGAACAATAAATGGTTGTTGAACTAATATTGCTCCTATAGCTATTGTAAAATTATTATGAGCTGTAATAGAGTAAATTGAGTGTTCTCATCATCCAGACAGGGCAAAATGCGATATTGTGGGACTAGCTGTCTGGTAATTGTTGCTTCCAAAGACAGTAAACCTTGCAGTTTTCACAGCATTTTTTCATGGTTACTGGCTCATGATATTTCCGTACATAAAAAGTGTTGGTAGTACACTGCAGCATAGATAAATTCTGGGGATACTTCCAAACATTAACAGAGGGTCTGGAGTTGTTGTTTGTGAAAGCAGACGGACATTAACAGAGGGTCTGGAGTTGTTGTTTGTGAAAGCAGACGCACATTAACAGATGGTCTGGAGTTGTTGTTTGTGAAAGACTTCCAAACATTAACAGAGGGTCTGGAGTTGTTGTTTGTGAAAGACTTCCAAACATTAACAGAGGGTCTGGAGTTGTTGTTTGTGAAAAACTTCCAAACATTAACAGAGGGTCTGGAGTTGTTTTTTGTGAAAGACTTCCAAACATTAACAGAGGGTCTGGAGTTGTTGTTTGTGAAAGCAGACGGACATATATGATTTTACGTTGCTTTACACACATGTCTCAAATGTGTTGCTCGTCAAATATGACAAATAACACTCAATTAACAAAGGACATCATATAATTAGATAAATTATTCAAAAGTGCGTGCCATACAACGTTGAAGAATGAGTTTTAGATACAAGTAACATTTTTTTATTAGAAATTTGCACATTAAATGTATATCACAGAACAAGTGTTTGTAAGTTGGAGTTTAGTCTACTTGCGTTGTAACTTCTGTATTGGCATGAATGTGAAATGAAAGATATTGAAAGGAAAACATATAAAATACATTAATTAATCTTAGTTCAATACATCAATAGCACTCAAGTATGTATCATTATGTTTATAGCTGTCAATATTTTCCCCAAACTTAATTGACACACATATTTATTTCTCCAAATCTGTATTTTACTTATTTTTTAATCAACCTTGCGTTACAATGCCCTTCTTGAATTCATTTTGAGATGCCCCTATGTCCTCCTGAGTAAATTGAGCCAGGCCTCCAATGGCCTGTAAATGTTTTCTTACTGAAAGGACAGTCTGGCCTCTAAATTGTGATATTCTTCCACCAAGCCTGTTCATCTGCTTATCTTGAAAGATTAAAAAAAGGATTAAGATAGGTCAGCATAAGCACGGTGCTTATACCAAGTGATTTTTTTTATATCTGTGTTGGGAGAATAAAGCGCGACAAAGTTAACATTTTTAAGGATCTCTTTTCAAATATTTCACCATTTTTAATCGGATAAAGTGGAGGGCCCGCTCATTCGTAAGAGTTTCCTGTAGGTATCATGATCTTTTTAAACATATTGGTATTTTTGTAGGGAAGTGCAACCGCACGTTTGAACGGTTAGAAAAATGTTGGATCAGTGTGGGGACTTCATAGTACAAACGTGCGGTTGCACTTCACTGACAAAATACTTATTTGTTTAAAAAGATCATAATACCTATAGAAAACTCTCACGAATGAGCCCTATAGAAAACTCTCAGGATTGAGCAGGCTCTCCACTTGATCCCATTAAAAAAGGTGAAATATTTAAAAAGACACCATTAAAAATGTTAACTGGGTCGCGCTTTATTCTTCCAACACAGATCTTAAAAAGTCACGTGGTATAGGCACCGTGATAAGGGGATACTTCTTGTCATGCTAAATTAATTTGAATGGAAAAATTATTCGAATATTCGATTGAATGGTCAGCATTCAAATAATAAAAATGATATTCGCATATTCGCATTTTTTTCCAAACGTTATGACACCAATATTTAATGACCTGCGAACCGCTTACTAAATAGCAACCGAAATCACCTGGGAGTAACATGTTTGAGGTGACGTTTTTCGTGTTAAACTGATAACGCGGCCTGTATCAGTGTTGATTGCGCAATGCAATATACACGCTCTAAGAAAGGCCCTGACTGTTGTTTGCCAATGGGGTGCCAATTAACGGTTTCAATTGACTGGCGAATAATAATTAAGTTTTGTGATCACAGTATGTACAGCCATTAAAATGTGTGAAATACTCAAATCGCGCAATGCAATATACTTACTATAAAAAAGGGCCTGAACTGTTGTTTGTCAATTAGGAACCAATTAAGGGCTTCAATTTACTTGTGAATAATAATTTAGTTTTTGTGATCACAGTTTGAACAGACATTTAAACATGTGAATTACTCAAAAGTAACAGATGATATAAATTAAACAATCATCAAGGAATCATAATTCAATTCTGAAAATGCCACCAGCCCCTTCTGCAGTATGGAATACTTTACACGTTCTGTGGATAAGAAGACAGGAACGTGTAATGTGTGTAAACTTAGTTTTACATATGCGCGGTCTGCTACAAATCTGTGGAATCATTAAAAAATAAATTTCATTCTATTTGTGCCCGTTCACAGTATCGGTCATAGTATTAATCGACAGCGATACAATTATTCGATAGCAACGTTACTAAACAGCCTCGTATTTAGCAAACGCATATAACTTACAAACCAATGGAAATTAACACATAACAAGGTAAAATCAATCCAGCAGTTTTATGCGAATATTCGAATATTCGATTGAATGAATTTGCGAACATTTGAATACCGATATTGGTATTCGATGCCATCCCTACTCAAAATGCAAATTCAGATGAAACCTTACTGTATACAAGTATGTTGTAAAAGTATCATGAAAAATTATTGCATGATAACTTTTTTTCTCAGGGCCCCAGAGGTTAAGCAGATACAATGTGTAAATGTGAACAGCTTTGCATTATATAAGTCCTGTAAATGTGAACAGCTTTGTATTATATAAGTCCTGTAAATGTGAACAGCTTTGCATTATATAAGTCCTGTAAATATGAACAGCTTTGCGTTATATAAGTCCTGTAAATGTGAACAGCTTTGCATTATATAAGTCCTGTAAATGTGAACAGCTTTGTGTTATATAAGTCCTGTAAATGTGAACAGCTTTGCATTATATAAGTCCTGTAAATGTGAACAGCTTTGCATTATATAAGTCCTGTGCATTCAAGAAATTGATATACAGTTGAAACACAATATACAATGTACATGTAACAAGGGGGTAACATAATTGTTCTTATTATCATGTCTTTAAAGGTTTCACATCTTAAAGATTTTGAAGCATTTACGATCACATTTGATCATTTGAGTTGCGTTCTGAGAAAACTGGGCTTAATGCTAGTGCGTAAAGTGTCGTCCCAGATTAGCCTATGCAGTCCACACAGGCTAATCAGGGACAACACTTTTCGCCTCAAAATGGATTTTTGCTAAGAAAACAAAAAATGTCAAAAAAGCCGAAAGTGTCGTCCCTGATTAGCACTGGCTTATCTGGCATGACACTTTACGAACATGCATTATGCCCAGTTTTCTCAGAACGCGACTCATTTTACTACATGTTTTCAGGTTCCTATTCAAGATACTGTCAGTCCAGGTTAATCTCCATAAAGAAGAAAACAGAAGAAACATCATCTGGAAAGGACCCTGAGCAACACCACGAAAGGTTTTGGCACAAAGAAATGTTAATGTTACATCACCAATAAAATTTATGACATGCAATTCTAAAAAAATACAGCACTGTCACAAAGTACTTTCTTTTTATGAAAATTTGCCAAATTTCAGCTTCATATGCCTAATGCCTACACGGATGCAAATGAATATAATCATAATTCTTTAACCAATTTAAGCCCTCAGGGAATTGATTTCAATGTTAAGTGTAGGAAATGAATGCTCTGAAAAAAGGATGTTGATTGTTGTGCTTTGTATTAGAATGTTTTGACTAATGGTAAATGACAGAGTACATAAGAACAGTTAATTTCAAAATCTCTTTGCCTATCTCACACATGGAAAAATGCTGACTTTGCATAAACAATTTTTTTCCTGGGTTTTGCTCCAGGAACCCACTGGTGGGTATGAGCGCTGATGGACAAACACTGGTCTGCTGGCACCCAGAGCCTGAACACCCATATGATCACACACGGGTAAGCCTGAACACCCATACCAGCACACACGGGTAAGCCTGAACACCCATACCACATAGGTAAGCCTGAAGACCCATACCACATAGGTAAGCCTGAACACCCATACCACATAGGTAAGCCTGAAGACCCATACCAGCACACACGGGTAAGCCTGAACACCCATACCAGCACACACGGGTAAGCCTGAACACCCATACCAGCACACACGGGTAAGCCTGAACACCCATACCACATAGGTAAGCCTGAACACCCATACCAGCACACACGGGTAAGCCTGAACACCCATACCACATAGGTAAGCCTGAACACCCATACCAGCACACACGGGTAAGCCTGAACACCCATACCACATAGGTAAGCCTGAACACCCATACCAGCACACACGGGTAAGCCTGAACACCCATACCACATAGGTAAGCCTGAACACCCATACCACATAGGTAAGCCTGAACACCCATACCACATAGGTAAGCCTGAACACCCATACCACATAGGTAAGCCTGAACACCCATACCACATAGGTAAGCCTGAACACCCATACCACATAGGTAAGCCTGAACACCCATACCACATAGGTAAGCCTGAACACCCATACCAGCACACACGGGCAAGCCTGAACATCCATACCACATAGGTAAGCCTGAACACCCATACCACATAGGTAAGCCTGAACATCCATACCACATAGGTAAGCCTGAACACCCATACCATCACACACAGGTAAGCCTTTAGGCTCTACTTCTGTAATTAAAGATCGGGTGATATCACAGGGATTTTCTACACCATTTTTATGCCCCCCTTCGAAGAAGAGGTGGTATATTGCTTTGCACATGTCGGTCGGTCCTTCCACCAGGTGGTTTCCGGATGATAACTCAAGAACTCTTGGGCCTAAGATCATGAAACTTCATAGGTACATGTACATTGATCATGACTCGCAGATGACCCCTATTGATTTTGAGGTCACTAGGTCAAAGGTCAAGGTCACGGTGACCCGAAATAGTTAAATGGATTCCGGATGATAACTCAAGAACGCTTAGGCCTAGGATCATGAAACTTGATAAGTTGATTGATCATGACTCGCAGATGACCCCTATTGATTTTCAGGTCACTAGGTCAAAGGTCAAGGTCACAGTGACCCAAAATAGTAAAATGGTTTCCGGATGATAACTCAAGAACGCTTAGGGTTAGGATCATGAAACTTGATAGGTAGATTGATCATGACTCGCAGATGACCCCTATTGATTTTCAGGTCACTAGGTCAAAGGTCAAGGTCACAGTGACCCGAAATAGTAAAATGGTTTCCGGACAATAACTCAAGAACGCTTATGCCTAGGATCATGAAACTTCGTAGGTAGATTGATAATGGCTGGCAGATGACCCCTATTAATTGTCAGGTCACTAGGTCAAAGGTCAAGGTCACGGTGACCCGAAATAGTAAAATGGTTTCCTGATGATAACTCAAGAACGCTTATGCCTAGGATCATGAAACTTGATAGGTAGATTGATCATGACTCGCAGTTGACCTCTATTGATTTTCAGGTCACTATGTCAAAGGTCAAGGTCACGGTGACCTGAAATAGTAAAATGGTTTCCGGATGATAACTCAAGAACGCTTATGGCTACGATCATGAAACTTCATAGGTACATTGATCATGACTCGCAGATGACACCTATTGATTTTGAGGTCATTAGGTCAAAGGTCAAGGTCATGGTGACCCAAAATAGTAAAATGGTTTCCGGATGATTACTCAAGAACGCTTATGCCTAGGATCATGAAACTTCATAGGTACATTGATCATGACTCGCAGATGACCCCTATCGATTTTGAGGTCACTAGGTCAAAGGTTAAGTTCACGGTGACCTGTAATAGTAAAATGGTTTCCGGATTATAACTAAAGAACGCTCATTCCTAGGATCATGAAACTTGATAGGTAGATTGATAATGACTCGCAGATGACCCCTATTAATTTTCAGGTCACTAGGTCAAAGGTCAAGGTCACGGTGACCCGAAATAGTAAAATGGTTTCCGGATGATAACTCAAGAACGCTTATGACTAGGATCATGGAACTTTATACGTACATTGATTTCAAGCATCATAAAGGAATTTTCAGACTGGATTTTGAAATAAAATAAAAATTTGTGGCATTTTCTTGTCCCAGGTATGTCTGTCTGTTGGTACACTCTCTTGTTTTCATCGAGTATTTACCAAACTTTACCAAAATGGGAATGAGTTTTTGAGAAAAATGACTTCAAAAAAACAAGTTCACTAAACACTTAAGCTATTTTGCTACATATAGCTATTCTTTATTTTTTTAAAGTTCTCTCCTGTTCCTGTTCTCATTTGTTCTGCTGACAGTTGGAGCAAAATTAATTAAAACTGACCGTAAAATCATATGAACCCTCATAATTCCTATTTTTAGCTCGTCGGTTTTCGGAGAAAACCCGAGGTATAGTCATAGCCTCCTTGTCGTCCGCCGTCCGGGCGTCGTGCTTAAACCTTTACATTGGCTCTAAAATAAAAGTGCTTCCACCTACAAATTTGAAACTTCATATGTACATGCACCTTGATGAGTTCTACATGCCACACCCATTTTTGGGTCACTATGTCAAATGTCAAGGTCACTGTGACCTCTAATATAAAACTTTAACTTTGCCTCTAACATCATAGTGCTTCCACCTACAACTTTGAAACTTCATATGTACATGCACCGTGATGACTTTTTCACGCCACACCCATTTCCGGGTCACTAGGTCAAATGTCAAGGTCACTGTGACCTCTAATATAAAACTTTAACTTTGCCTCTTACATCATAGTGCTTCCACCTACAACTTTGATACTTCATATGTACATGCACCATGATGACTTCTACAAGCCACACCCATTTTTGGGTCACTATGTCAAATGTCAAGGTCACTGTGACCTCTAATATAAAACTTTAACTTTGCCTCTAACATCATAGTGCTTCCACCTACAACTTTGAAACTTCATATGTACATGCACCGTGATGACTTTTTCACGCCACACCCATTTCCGGGTCACTAGGTCAAATGTCAAGGTCACTGTGACCTCTAAAAAAAAAATGACAAGCTTTCGCAGCTGAGCGTGGCACCTGTTATGCGGTTCTCTTGTTTTAAACCCTCATCCTTTTGAGACTTTATATAAAAATGTTATATACCCCTGTTAAAGGTTAGTATTAACCCTGGTATACCCTCGTTAACGGTTAGTATTAACCCTGGTTTACCCTTGTTAACGGTTAGTATTCACCCTGGTATACCCCTGTTAACGGTTAGTATTAACCCTGGTATACCCTCGTTAACGGTTAGTATTCACCCTGGTATACCCTCGTTAAGGGTTAGTATTAACCCTGGTATACCCTTGTTTATGGTTAGTATTAACCCTGGTATACCCTCGTTTACGGTTAGTATTAACCCTGGTATACCCTCGTTAACGGTTAGTATTAACCCTGGTGAAATAAAGTACATGAGCTCCTCTGTGAAGACATTTCATTGCATATGCGTAAAGTGGCTAACCAGATTATATTGTGCAGTTCCCTCATTAGGGATCACACTTTCCGCCGTAACTGGATTTCTGGTAAGAAAAGACTTTTTTTAAACAAACACTATAATAAAAGCAGAAAGTGTTATCCCTGAATACAATAGTCTGTGCTGACTGCACAGGCTAATCTTGGACAACACTTTATGCCTTTGTATTATACATATATTTCAGGGGATGGAGTACGCTGTACACGAGCTGGAGGAGGGCACATCAATCTTGAAGGACGAAGTCATTCGCAGGTTTGAGACCCGCTACAAGCCCAAGGGTCCCAACATTCAGGAGCTCAGCAACATCACCTACACCACCAAGCATCAATGGTTCCCAAGGTAATTATCTTCTCAAAAAGTGGTTTTAGTGTTCACAAAACTCGGCATAATTGGCACTGGTGTTTCTGTGATTAAATGAACATTTAAAACCTCTGACCTTGAAATGAAATACATGTTAATCAATACATATAGATGCAATTTGAAAGTGTGGAAAATTGTCATTAAACCTATAGCCTAGTTAGCAACTTATTAAATTTTTTTCAAACAGTACCGCTTTTAAAACCAAAAGTAGGATTTCTATATGGATACGTCCATTTCGACAAACGCGATTATTTTTAAGTTTTAAAGTGCAAAAAAGATGGATTTCTATCTTGTAACTACCAGATATATTCTAATTGGCATAGATATAATTAAATCTATAGCCTAGTTAGCAAGTAATTTATTATTTTTCAAACAGTACCGCTTTTAAAACCGAAAGTAGGATTTCTAGACGTATACGTCCATTTCGACAAACGCGATTATTTTTAAGTTTTAAAGTGCAAAAATGACTGGTTTCTACCTTGTAACCACCAGATATATTCTAATTGGCATGGATAAAATATGTTTCTTATTTATATTTATATTTACTATGTCAAATAAGTTGTGTGGCTTAAATATTCATGGAAAAACAGAAAAATTACACTTATTGCAGAAAAAGTGTGCTTTTAATGTATATTAAATACATTTACAAAAACTGCAAAAGAAATAAATGGTAGGTATTAAATGTCCATTGAATTCAGTGCTAGTCAATACAACTGTGTATTATACAAATTTGTCCTGAATTTTGTGAAGATAAGTTTGTGCTTCACCTCTATTTCACTTTTAGAGGCTTTTTATGACCATTTGAAAAAAAACAACAATTTGCTTTATCTTAAAATTGTGCAGTCCTTAAATTTTTGGAATTCGTTAATAAAATACTAATATTACAATACATACCAGTATGTGTTATATTATATTCATATTTTTCTCGCAAAGAGTTAGTTTGCAAAATAGTCATGTAATTCAAAAATTGTTAATTAGAACTTTAATTTAGTTCATACACAGAACATTACTAAATGCATTTCTTGCATATCAAATAGTTGTCATTGAAGTAAATATCATTAACTATAACTGGAACTGATGTCCTGTTAAAAATAAATTGAATAATATTTGGTGGCCTTAGCCTTTTAATGTATTGTTTTTAATGAAGCAAAACAGAAAATATAATTTTGTGTTGTTTCTATAGCTAGACAAGATAAGTATGTAGATTATCTGTCTTTCATGCATGACTTCCCAAAACACAAACACACATACTCATTGAATTTTAACCCATTATGCCTACCGTCTAGAAAAAAGAAATGATGCGGTGTCTCATCTGGGTCTGCGCTGTTTGCTTAAAGGAATTTCTGTAAGAAATATTCTAAATATAGTAATAAATATACTAGACATCCCTAATTGTGGGAATAAATTGATCCAATTTAGAAAGATGGAAGAGTCCACTCGGCATAAATGGGTTAATTGTAAGTAACCGATCACAGAGATAAAATTCTAAATATTTTTTTCAGTTTGTAAATAACAAAACCTAGCGATGATAGTTAATAATCTTTTGGTTTTGTATTTTTAGGCCAGCAAAGAAATTCAGAAAGCTGAACCCCCCTAAGGACAGAGATTCCCTGTGAGGATTTGCCTGTGACTTCATCATATCTATATCCACGGACTACGTCATACCAAAATTTGACATCATACTGACAAAGAACAAGGCTCCAGCCTTAACAATGATGTTTCAAGCGCATTTGTAATTTTTAACATGGATTGAACAAAGAATTATGTCACTCTGGCACATTTTTATTCTACGGTTCAGCAAGACATTTTAACTATCTATTGTATTAAAGGTTATTGTTCTATAAGACAGTTTTTGTCACATTGTTTGCTTACCCAACGTTGACTTGCTTTGTACAAAATTATGGCGTGGAAGACTTCTGTTCACAGGCACTCCCACAAAAGGTGAATCACACTTAATGGGCAAACCCACAAAAGGAGAATCACACTTAATGGGCGAACCCACAAAAGATGAATCACATTTAATGGGCAAACCCACAAAAGGAGAATCACATTTAATGGGCAAACCCACAAAAGGAGAATCACACTTAATGGGCAAACCAACAAAAGATGAATCACATTAAATGGGCAAACCCACAAAAGGAGAATCACACTTAATGGGCGAACCCACAAAAGATGAATCAATTAAATGGGCAAACCCACAAAAGGTGAATCACATTAAATGGGCACAACCACAAAAAGTGAATCACATTAAATGGGCACACCCACAAAAGGTGAATCACATTAAATGGGCAAACCCACAAAAGGTGAATCATATTAAATGGGCAAACCCACAAAAGGTGAATCTCATTAAATGGGCACACCCACAAAAGGTGAATCACATTAAATGGGGAAACCCACAAAAGGTGAATCACATTAAATGGGCAAACCCACAAAGGGGTGAATCACATTAAATGGGCACACCGACAAAAGGTGAATCACATTAAATGGGCAAACCCACAAAAGTTGAATCACATCAAATGGGCAAACCCACAAAAGGTGAATCACATTAAATGGGCACACCCACAAAAGATGAATCACATTTAATGGGCAAACACACAAAAGGTGTATCACATTAAATGGGCAAACCCACAAAAGGTGAATCACATCAAATGGTCAAACCCACAAAAGGTGAATCACATTAAATGGGCACACCCACAAAAGGTGAATCACATTAAATTGGCAAACCCAGAAAAGACGAATCACATTAAATGGGGAAACCCACAAAAGGTGAATCACATTAAACGGGCAAACCCACAAAAGGTGAATGACATTTAATGGGCAAACCCACAAAAGGTGAATAACATTAAATGGGCAAACCCACAAAAGGTGAATCACATTAAATGGGCACACCCACAAAAGTTGAATCACATTAAATGGGCAAACCCACAATAGGTGAATCACATTAAAATTAATCTGGATGATCATTCAGTCGTCTCTTATATGGCTTTTGTTTATTATTTAAATTGAGCATACATAGGTAGTTAATTATAATGATTTTTAGCTCTCTTGGACACAAAGTGCTCGAGGTGGGCTATTGAGAGACCAGGTGTCCTTCGTTGTATGTTGTGTATCAGGCTTGTAAACGCTTAGCTCTTTATTGCTCTAGAATCCACATTTTTAATAAAATTTTGAGGAAGTTTGGTCAGATTGTTCATCTTGAAAATAGCTTGGAGGAAAGTGGTGAATGTGCGTCCGCAATATGGAATCCCAGGTCAACTCTTAGACAAATATTGTTACCCCTACATAGGCCTCTTTCATGACTACATCTTGATGACACTTGGTCATAATATTTATGTTGACAATATCTAAGCTTATTTTAAATCTGAATCATGTACGTTGAAATAATAGGTCACTTCGTCAAATATGAAGGGTGTTAAGGTCAAACCTAAGGAAAGCCTTGTTACCACTCCAGAGGCAACATTTATGACTAAGTCTGGATGAAAGTTGGTCACAATTTTGTCTTTACAGTATTAAACATAGTGCAAATCAATGTCCTGTAAATCCAAAAACCAGGTACATCAGGTCAAATCGCAGAAACACCTTAAACCGGTCTAGACACAACATTAATGCCTCAATTTTACTTGGTCTGAATGTTCATTGACTGAGTTTGAATCTTGGTCATGTGCCGTTAACCCATTTATAACGAGTGGACTCTCCCATCCTTCTAAATTGGATCAATTTCTTTCCAAAATAAGGGATGTCTAGTATATTTATTTCTATATTTAGAATATTTCTTACAGAAATTCCTTTAAGCAAACAGTGCAGACCTTGATCAGACGCTGCATCATGCGGCGTCTCATCTGTGTCTTCGCTGTTTGCCAAGGCATTTTTTCTAGGCGCTAGTCATAAATGTATTAAAGGTAGGTCACCATATCAAATCTTAGAAAAACCTTGCTCCCAATATAGACGCCACATACAGGACTCAATCTTGAAGAAACTTGGTCACAGTGTGTATCTTGACCGAGTTTTTGGTCATTTGCATCCAAATCTAGGTTATCTTGACAATATTTGGGTAAAGTTTGAATGTGGGTCATGCGAGTCCAAAAACTTGGTAATTAGGTCAAATGTTAAAAAGAACTTGTCACTACCTTTAGGAAGCAATTATTTATTGTCCCCTACTGGTTTCACCGGAGACTTCCCCTACCGGTTTCACCGGAGACTTCTGGTTTGCGCTCTGTCTGTCAGTCAGTCACCCCTACTGGTTTCACCGGAGACTTCTGGTTTGCGCTCTGTCTGTCAGTCAGTCACCCCTACTGGTTTCACCGGAGACTTCTGGTTTGCGCTCTGTCTGTCAGTCAGTCACCCCTACTGGTTTCACCGGAGACTTCTGGTTTGCGCTCTGTCTGTCAGTCAGTCACCCCTACTGGTTTCACCGGAGACTTCTGGTTTGCGCTCTGTCTGTCAGTCAGTCACCCCTACTGGTTTCACCGGAGACTTCTGGTTTGCGCTCTGTCTGTCAGTCAGTCACCCCTACTGGTTTCACCGGAGACTTCTGGTTTGCGCTCTGTCTGTCAGTCAGTCACCCCTACTGGTTTCACCTGAGACTTCTGGTTTGCGCTCTGTCTGTCAGTCAGTCACACTTTTCTGGATCCTGCGATAACTTTAAAAGTTCTTAATATCTGTTCATGAAACTTGAAATATGGAAAGATGGCAATATGGACATTATGCACGTCATTATACCCCCACTAAACGAAGTTTAGGGGGGTATATAAGAGTGAGCTTGTCGGTCCGTCTGTCAGTCCCTGTCCGCTCTCTAATTCAAGTAGTTTTCATCTGATATTCACCAAACTTGGTAAGAAGTTGTATCTAGATGATGTCTAGGCCAAGTTCGAACGTGGGCCTTGTCGGGTCAAAAACTAGGTCACAGGGTCACTTAGTGCGTTTTAAACATTCATCATGTTGTCCGCTCTCTAATTCAAGTAGTTTTCATCAGACCTTCACCAAACTTGGCCAGAAGTTGTTGCTAGATGATGTCTAGGCCAAGTTCGAAAATGGGTCATGGCAGGTCAAAAACTAGGTCACGGGGTCACTTAGTGCGTTTTAAACATTGAGCATGCTGTCTGCTCTCTAATTCAAGTAGTTTTCATTTGATCTTCACCAAACTTGGTCAAAAGTTGTATCTAGATGATGTCTAGGTCAAGTTCGAAATATGGGTCATTTCATTTTGTTCCTACGTCAAAAATTTTGGTTGCTATGGCAACAAATAGACTAGAAATACTGCTGACAATGGTGGTTTTCTGGATCCTGTGATAACTTTAAAAGTTCTTCATTTTTTTTCATGAAACTTGAAACATGGATAGATGGCAATATGGACATTATGCACGTCGTTTCATTTTGTTCCTACGTCTGAATGTGATACGTCTAATTGGATAGGACAAAAAAGCTTAACTCTTTCAGTGCTGGAACCAAATTTTGAAGGGGCCTTTGCAAACAGTTTGGATCCAGATGAGACGCCACAGAACGTGGCGTCTCATCAGGATCCAAACTGTTTGCTATTCTGATAGTATTCTTTGTATTGTTTTTGAAGAAAATGCAAATTTTAGAAATTCAGCAGACGACATTTTAGCAGACGACAAATTTCCCAGCATGCAAAGGGTTAACCGCGGCTTCACTTCCCATTGACGAAGCTCATGAAGTACTTAAAGGCTGTGTTCTTATATTTAATTATTACTACCCTATTATTACTACCGTATTGCATTCTGTGATCACGTATAGTTTAGATTATATAAATATTGTTGTTTCCTATCCTGATTTTAGTTTTGATCAAAATATGTTAATTGTTTTCAAAACACCTAAAAAAACATGTAAAAGTATAAAGCTTTAAACAATCCGTCGTTCCAGCAGTGAAATTGTTACCTCACTTAAATGCATAGCATTCCATCTCGCAAGGTATAAAGTTCAGTTCGCGGTCAGTTCAAGACTCATCACAAAAACTCTATCGCATTAACCCGGTGAACATGACCGGAAATATCTTAACTGCAGATATTCGGCGATATAATTACGGTATGTTTATAAAAGATTTTTTTCAATAATTCCATTATAAGTTTTAATTTAATTTAATACGAATTATTCCACCATAGCGACCAATTTGTTAAGCATGTGCGCGATGATTCAAGATACTATTTACAATAGAATCAGAACTATGTCCGAAAACCCACTTCAACATGTCTGTTCTAAGAACGCGTGCATTTATATTTCAAATATGTACAGTTGATTTGTGTGTGGCCACATTTTCATTTAATTTTCATTCTTCTTGTGGGTATTTCTGCTATATATATATATATATATATATATATATATATATATATATATATATATATATATATATATATATATTATCAATGATATCTAATATAAGCCACGAAATCTGGCGCAATGCAATATGTACATGTGATGCTGCTAAGAACTGCGCAGAAAAAGGCATTTGCTGTCTCATTGATGTAACTCTTTATATTTCATCAACCAAAACCACAATGAACGCCGTATATCTTTTTTAAAGATATTTCTTGTCAATCTATAGAAAACTTAATGAAATCCGGTGTTCGAAGAACGGGCTTTTGTTGTTATTTATTAATTATGGTCATTTCATTTAGGAATACACGTAATAATGTATCACTTACAAAAACTTGTATGAACAGAACGTTATTAAGTAATTGATCAAGCAATAGACTTGCGATGTCTTGAACTAAATGCATTGTACTATTGATTATAAGTTTATTTTATCGCTAACAGAAATAAGAACAAACAGTTATTAATAGTTTATCAGAATATAATTTGCAGGTTAAGACTGGGCGTTTAAAACACATTTCTCGTATTATAAATAGTTCTTTATTTATACTTAATAAAAGTGTTCTAAGTGATGAACACTAGGAGGGCCAGTGTAATCTTGGGGGCGTATGTCTTGTGGAAATACGTCATTAATTTGTATTATAACTGCACATATATGAGCCTCGTTTTGGGGAAACCGTGCTAAATGCATGTGCGTAAAATGTCGTCTTAGATTAGTCTGTGCAATCCGCACAGGCTCATCAAGAAGGCCAGTTCCGCTTTATGGAATGTTTCGTTTTAAAGGAAATCTATTCTTAGCAAGAATCCAGTTAAGGCGGAGTGTCCTCACAGAGTGGCCTGGGCGGACTGCACAGTCTAATCTGAGACGACATTTTACGCACATGCATTAAGCCCTGTTTTCCCAAAGCGGGGCGCATATGTGCATTTGGAATACAAAGTTAATGATCGCATACACATGAAAAGAGGCTATAATAGTTTTTATAAAACAATATTCACTTCAATTCATAGGAAGTTGGGTTATTTAAATCTATGTTAATATAAATGTGTACATTGCTAAAACTTTATGTGTATAATTAAACGATTAGTTTTCCTTCTTTATAAAATACTCGAAAAGGACGTTTTCCCAATCGATGAAAGATTATAAAATTCCAAATTGCCATAAAAAAAAATTGCCATATTGAAGATAAGTAGCATCAATGTTCGTTCCAAACGCGCATTTTTTTACAAGTGAACAAATAAAATGAGCTCTGAAACTGAACATTTCAGCAAAAATAACAGTAATAGAATATTTAGATGTTACGGTGCAATTTAGTAACAAACAATTAAAAGGACCCGTAATTCCCAATCGAAATTTTAACGACGCTAATTTTCTAAGGTCCAGTTTGTTTGCGTTATTTTTTCCCAATTAGCGCAGTACCGGTACTTTTCCCGTTTGGGGAAAAACTATTGATGAATTTATTGTTTGTTATACGTCATAAGAACTTACCGTTTAATTAAATGAGTTTTAAAATAAATGTTGATTGCATGTTGCAGTCTCACTGTGCGTTGTTTTCTTAATGTGCTACACAAGGGTCTACCGGTTGCTAATAAGGCTCAATTGGTCATTGTCGGCGTTAGTAAGAGATATGTTCCCGGTAAACTTGTCATAATTACTCGTCATGTCCTTTTTATTTTAAAAAAATATACAAAATATGTGAGATTAAAAGAAAAACGTAGGCGTAATTTATTCGCGAGATAGTGTGAGAAGAGCAGACAGGTCATCTGCATCGTATAAATACGTGCTTTAAACTTTATTGGGAACTATTCACAGAGCACAAAACGTTGCACTGATTAACGCACACTATTTTTAACTAATTTGGTAATAGAAATTACATTATTTTGAGAGCTCATTAGACCAATACAATGTCATTTGTCCAAATTACCAACGTCATGATGAGTATAGGTAGGTCGGACAGTCGTTTTTGTCGTTGTTTTTTATGAGTCCCATTTATTAACAATATGCAATGACGTGTTGATATCTTTAAAATCTCTATCTTATATTGTTTCTTTAGTAAAAGTGATCAAATGTAGCAATATGATGAAAGAAAAGTTGTTTAAGTTGAATATGCATACATTCATTTTTAAATGATATATACTCTTAAAATACTTAATCTAGATAGTACACTTCTCGTACTGAGACATCAATAGGCGTCATCGCGTCGACAATTGTCCCCGGAACTATTTTCTCCGAAATGGCCCCTTCGTTATGAATGACCACTCAATATGCAGTTTTCTAACCGAGACATTATTTATTCTATGTTTGTCTTACGTCTTTGTTACAAAAATAACTTTTAAATGATAAATTGCATTATGATGAACAGTGTGTTGTGTTTTATTTCGCCATGCGATACCGTTCGTTTAAGCGGATACGTAATGCATTGCTACAAACTGTAGGTCGTAGTACAACTGATAAGGCGCGTATCTGCCAAGTTCTGATGATCTTAAACACAGACTTACCCAACTAATTAAAAACAAGAGTGAACAAGTCATTTCATTTTCATGAACTGAAAATTCTGATTGATGCCTTCATCGTACTACATGTAATTGATCCTTAAGTAAACTTTGTTGATTGTATCGTTCTTCTGCAATTACAAATTAATGGTGCATTTTGTGGCACAGACAAACAACTTTGAGAGCCATAACCAAAAATCATTAAACGTTATGACAAGGCAAAGTTTTTGTAGATAGACCAGCTGATTCAGTAGTGTCCATAATAGGTCCCGGCGCATACTCTAGTTTCGAAAGGCGGAGAATCAAAACCATTTCGTATCTTCCTTAACGTAAATAAACCGGCGCCTTTGTGAACTTTATAAGAATTATGCTAGTATTTTATCTTTGAATCGGTTGGCACAAATTCGTTTTGTATTTATATATTAAATTATACATGTATGTTGACATAGATATCATTTTGTTCCAAGCCTCGCAACATAAACTTCTCTGTATTCAACGCTAACCTAGTATTCTCTATGTAATACCAGTTCACGACAAATGATGAACATGAGGATATCGAATGTCACTTGTATCTCCTGTCTCCTTAAAGGTCAATGTCACGTGTATCTCCTGTCTCCTTAAAGCTCAATGTCACACGTTTCTCCTGTCTCCTTAAAGGTCAATGTCACACGTATCTCCTGTCTCCTTAAAGGTCAATGTCACATGTATCTCCTGTCTCCTTAAAGGTCAATGTCACATTATCTCCTGTCTCCTTAAAGGTCAAATGTCACATGTATCTCCTGTTTCCTTAAAGGTCATTGTCACGCAATGAGGTCAATAATCAAAGTTAGCCATCAACAGCTTACGTGTGACATAAGCGGAGCTTTTAGACAAAAATTGAATGTTAACGCATCTGTTACCTATGGACACATTTATTGTTCATTAGAGCTGAGTTCTGAGAAAACAGGCGTAAAGTGTCATCCCAGATTAACCTGTGTAGTCCGCACAGGCGAATCAGGGACGACACTGTCCGCTTTTATGGTATTTTTAGTTTCAAGGAAGTCCCTCCTTACCGAAAATCAAGTTTAGGCGGAAAGTGTCGTCCCTGATTAGCCTGTGCGGACTGCACAGGCTAATCTGGGATGACACTTTGCGCACATGCACACGGCTCATTAAGTCTATCCTTTTGTTCTCTAACTATATTCGTGCTTTCATCAGGTCAAATCGTGGTTTCTTATTAAGTCTATTCTTTTGTTCTCTAACTATATTCGTGCTTTCATCAGGTCAATTCGTGGTTTCTTCAATAACTGATGTCCGTGAACTCTGCTGTCCGCTATAGGGCCATCAATGTTCTCTTGTTTTCATGCTTAAGCGAAAGGTAGTAAGCGTAATTGACCGTTACAAGTTTTGAACAATTTTGTCCATAAAATGACACTATTGATCGCGTCACCCACATGCATGGTAGATAGTCCAAGTCAGTTGAAACTTGTGAGCAGTTCTCGGCTTGAGTGAAAGTGTGGAAAATGGTCCGCGGTTTTCATTATCGTATTCCACGCTTGTTCATAGCAACATGTTAATTTGTCCCCTAACGGTGGGGAATTATGGTTTGCACTCTGTGCGTCAGTCAGTCAGTCAGTATGTCTGTCTGTCCGTCACAATTTTCTGGATCCCGCGATAACTTTAAAAGTTCTTCATTTTTTCATGAAACTTGAAACATGGATAGATGGCAATATGGACATTATGCACGTCATTTCATTTTTTACTACGTCAAGAATTCTGGTTGCTATGGCAACAAATATATATTATTTTTTTTTAATCTTACAATGGTGGAGTTTCACCGGAAGGGGACTATATTGCTTGGCAATCTCTTGTTTATTTAATACCATCTGGCGTGTATTGAGTAGAATCGATGAAAATCACAGCCCTTTTAATGAAGTTTTATGGGGGACACTAGGGCCCATTCCGCAAGCTATATAGTATATATTTTCCCAAAACTTCTGTTAAACATTCTTCTTAAAAAATCATTAAAAAAGATCTTTTTTAATGCGCAGATAACATGCATGATCAATGTAGGTACTTTTCTAGTATTTTATTCACCGCGATATCATGTACAAACAAATACATGTAATCTGAATGATATTGTTGTGAACATGATTAAATTATGGCTATTCTTAAAAAAACGGATTTCTAGACGTAAAATGCCCCTCACTAAGGGATCCGATACCTTTCCCAAATTACCACAATTGTTTGTATTTTACAATTGAAAATATCTGCTGAGTAATTTACATTTTTATAAGCTACAACGCAGTAAGTCGCCAGATAATTTTTTTAAACTAAAACGTATCTGACTTTTGATTAGCGTTTTCTTGGATGTTAACTTCATACACAAAAATGACACTTTCCCAATCCAATTAACTATTTTCCTAATTGACGGATCGAACATCCAAATATCGGACACATTACTCTGATCAGATTACAAAACAGGATCTGTACATAACAGAGCACTTGATAGATATGGTGACCGTCAGAAAAGTTTTGTGTGTGATGAAATATTGAAATAATTGGAAACTAATTTATACTTTCCAAAACTGACTAATTAGTTACATTCTCTATGATTTGTTTTCAACCGTCTCCCGCACAATTAAATGTTATTGACCTATGTTGATGCATATTTGAACTGGGAACAACAATGTGTTATTGAAAACAAGACGCCACAGACACTCCTTGGTTCTCTCCAAACTGTCGATGTTTAGATGTCATTGAACGGAGACTGTGCGTTAGGCGAACATACTTGCGGTGTGTGTGTGCATGTGCTTCGAACTTTATTAGGTCCTTCCCTGTCCGATGTTGCATTATGTGAGAACCCGAGGTGTGTTCCAGGACTTCCAACTAATTGACTTACTAGATCAGCTGCATCGGCTTTACTGAAATATATACATTTTTCACGTGGTATTGTGATGTATTGGAAAACCGGATAACCAGAAGGAAACCCCACGAGTCCTTTATAATGGTCACCAACAACATATGCCGGGAGCTGGGATTGAACCCGTGTCGCCTTGTTGAGAAACGTGTGTACCAGCCACTGCGTTAACCAGCCAGCACATTCCTGCAGTCGACTGTGCGACAAAGTTGCATGCGAACATTTATGCATAAGGTAGCAGACGTTCTACCATTTTTTGGCAATAATTGGTAGTGAAGCAATATTTTAATGGTAAAACGAAATGTTAAATCTAACGAGCGCTTTTGACTCCCCGCGGTGGATTGAAATCACGTCCGGACTATGGATATTGCTACTTTTCGCTCTGGGAATCGCGTTAAACGGACTTACCATGGGCGTGTACGTGAAGTACCCGAAAATGGTCAACGTGACCTCGTTCTTTACAGTTGCGATAATTACGAACGGTTTGCTGAGCTCCGCTTTAGGCTACATTCCAGTGATAATCGCTGAGTTTTCCGGCCACTGGTTAGTGCATATGTCAGAAGACTCCTGTATCGCCGAGGCGCTCATCGTCTATTACTTCGGATGCTCGTCCATGTTCCTTCACGTCTGCATCGCCTACATCCGCTACCAGGGCATAGTGGCGCTGCCAATCAGTAACGCGCCTGTCGAAAAATGGCGGGTGGCGCTAGCGTTCGGCGCGTGCCAGCTCCTCTCGCTGGTTCTCGCGGTATCTCCGCTGCTTGGGCTCGGTGCATACGGGCTGGAGGCGCATGGGACCAGCTGCGGGCTCGCCTGGAATGACCGCAGTCGCGCCGGTCTGGGGTATCTGATACTCATAGGGACCGTGTGCTACGTCTTTCCGGTGACGTTCATGTGCGTCTGCTACGTGCAGATCGTCAAAACGGTAAGTGCAGGATTATGTACACTGATATTATGATTTAAGTACAGGGTTTGCTTTGTTATATTGCGTTATTTATATTAAAGCACGTTGTACATTTGTATAAAAAACTAATTTTTGTATACTATAAATGCTTTTGGACGTGTATACAAAGCGTCGTAAATGGAAGAAAAGCTCCTATTCTTGTAAGCCCAACGTAATTATACAAATATTTACGAGGAAAAATAATTCTTCGACTTTAATGCATGATTAATGAAAGAAATGTATATACTCACAATTTTAAATCACTGATATTTCTCTATAAACCACCGAAAAGGATACGATACTATGCAGTTTTGTCTACAAATAACTATGATATGTCTATAAGGAAGTATCAACATAAACAACACATATGAGCCTTGTTCTGAGAAAAATTGGCATAATGCATTTGCGTAAAGTGCCGTTCCAGATTAGCCTGTGCAGTGCGCACAGGCTAATAAGGGACGATACTTTCCGCTTTTATGGTATTTTTAGTTTCAAGGAAGTCCCTCCTTACCGAAAATCAAGTTTAGGCGGAAAGCGTCGTTCCTGATTAGCATGTGCGGACTGCACAGGCGAATCTGGAACGACACTTTACGCACATGCACAAGCCCACTTTTCTCAGAACAAGGCTCATATCTATCAAGGGTTTACAAACAGTATAAACAACCGTGCCGTAACAATATTTGAAAACGATTAAATGGAACTTATAGTTAAGGGTCGATCTGGTAAAAAGAGGTTTTAAGCACGTGCGTAAAGTGTCATCCAGATTCACATGTGCAGTCCACACAGGCTAATCAGGGACGACATGTTTAGCCTAAACTGGAATATCGCTACGAATAGGAGAGAAAATTACTAAGAAAAAAAGCGGCTAAAAGGCTAATCGGGGAAGGCGGAATACGCAAATGCATTCAAACCGTTTTGTTTTCAGAGCGAGGCTCATTTTCATATAATTTTTAAATCCGAAAGAGATAAGAGACCGCGTAATAGCCCGAAGATCTGATCAGGTCTGTCTGATAATGTATATGAGAGCGACTTTAATGTTTTATGAAACAACTCAACTGTCTAATTCAATGCCTGACTATTTACATAAAAGGTTCACCAGTCGTCAGTTCGAGTGATACCTGCTTCCAGCGAGGCGATGATTAAAAGAAGAAGAAAACAGATCCACCTGGTCAAGATATCATTGGGTTTAGTCTGTAAGTGTGTACTTCCACCTGGTCAAGATATCATTGGGTTTAGTCTGTAAGTGTGTACTTCCACCTGGTCAAGATATCATTGGGTTTAGCCTGTAAGTGTGTACTTCCACCTGGTCAAGATATCATTGGGTTTAGTCTGTAAGTGTGTACTTCCACCTGGTCAAGATATCATTGGGTTTAGTCTGTAAGTGTGTACTTCCACCTGGTCAAGATATCATTGGGTTTAGTCTGTAAGTGTGTACTTCCACCTGGTCAAGATATCATTGGGTTTAGTCTGTAAGTGTGTACTTCCACCTGGTCAAGATATCATTGGGTTTAGTCTGTAAGTGTGTACTTCCACCTGGTCAAGATATCATTGGGTTTAGTCTGTAAGTGTGTACTTCCACCTGGTCAAGATATCATTGGGTTAAGTCTGTAAGTGTGTACTTCCACCTGGTCAAGATATCATTGGGTTTAGTCTGTAAGTGTGTACTTCCACCTGGTCAAGATATCATTGGGTTTAGTCTGTAAGTGTGTACTTCCACCTGGTCAAGATATCATTGGGTTTAGTGTGTAAGTGTGTACTTCCACCTGGTCAAGATATCATTGGGTTTAGTCTGTAACTGTGTACTTCCACCTGGTCAAGATATCATTGGGTTTAGTCTGTAACTGTGTACTTCCACCTGGTCAAGATATCATTGTGTTTAGTCTATAAGTGTGTACTTCCACCTGGTCAAGATATCATTGGGTTTAGTCTGTAAGTGTGTACTTCCACCTGGTCAAGATATCATTGGGTTTAGTCTGTAAGTGTGTTTTTCCATCTGGTCAAGATATCATTGGGTTTAGTCTGTAAGTGTGTTTTTCCACCTGGTCAAGATATCAGTGGGTTTAGTCTGTAAGTGTGTACCGGTTCTTCCGCTGTTGAATTCAAAGAGATTTGACGTCACTATAATTCGACGTCACTATGATTTGACGTCACTAGGTTTTTGACGTCACTATGCTAGCGCCTGACTATTCTCGCTATATTTTGTGAAATATGCATAGATCTACTCTTACATACCATCCGCGTAGGAATTAAAAAGGATTTGTCGTGGATTTAAAAATGCTGATGCATATCTATAAATACTTGTATTTATAAAATGTATTTATTGCCCATCAACTTTACAATCCAACGCTTACCGGCTAATGTGCCGCGATCTTGAAAGAAGTTCACACCCATTTTGAACCGCGCATAATCAACATGTTAGTTAAAAAATCGACATCTGTGTATCCAATGCCTCCGATTGTTTTTGCTGCACCTGTCTGATTGAATGTTTTGATTGTTTAACAACAAGAACAATATAATACATCGTAAAATAGTTCACGGTCTTCCAAAAATTAATACACACATGTATATACAAAAAACACTCTTTCTTCGTCGTGATATACCAGTTTTTCGCTTAATTTAAAGACCTAAAACATAATATTTTTCACGTCAAATACATTAAAATGAAGTTGTTTGTGCGAACACAAACTCTGAAAAGGCCAGTTTGTGAGGTGGAATATATAAATAATACAGAGTGCATTCTATTTCTGAGTATATTTATTTAAATCCTTTCTGGATACAACGCTGTAAAACATTGGGGCGGTCGGGTCAGGGGTCGGTCGGTTCAGGGGAGACACCCATTCTGTACGCCTACAAGTACGCCGTATTAGGTACTTTTATTACAGGACCAACGCACACAGTTATTTTAGCGAAATACGCTACGGCTTCACCAAATTGATTAGATATTAGTCGGATTTGCCACACGTAAAATTCGTATGAGGAAATATGTTTGTGTGCCCCGTGAGGTCCATTTTGCCCCCTCACATGCATTTAAAAAGCAAGAACAATAAGTGTTGTATTAACTAATTATTTTTAGTTATGTCTGAATATTTCGCGAAATGTACTTTTTCGTTAACCTGTTAACGATGATTATTGAATATGCGCACACAGTGTTTATTCTGCGCTCTGCACCCCATCGAAAATGGAACCCATCGAAAATGGAACCCATCGAAAATGGAACCCATCGAAAATGGAATAAAACTGTCGTACATAGTTTTTATTGGCAATTTGCGTTCACTCACTCCAATGCCCTGAGACCAAATTTAGTCAAACTATCGACCAATTTGATTTCGTCCTCTCTTAGTAACAATCCATCAAGAGCCATCAATTGCGCTTGTTGTAGCCATTTGTTTCATGATAGCGATGCAGTGTGATCGAAATACATGTATTGCTTATTCTTAATTCCATAAAAATACCTGTCGGAGATAATTGATTGTTGAGTTCTTCATTATTCATTGTTGAGTTATGTATTATTGATTGTTTAGTTCAATATAATTGATACGCGCGCGTTGTATGGTAATAAATACATTTTACATTACTTGACGTACTTAATATCCTCTGTTATCATTTTACGTCGATAATCTTTGAAGTTCAACACATGTTTATCTAAACGTACCAAAATCGAAATGATGCTGGATATATATTTCATAATCTGCCAATAAACAATGCTTTCGTTTTTGATGTTTGTCTATTGAATTAATTGGACCACCCCCTACTCCAACGAACATAAATATTTCAGTGGCATGGGCAGTGTCATTGACGCCGTACTGCATATATCCAATTTTAATACAATATTTCAGTGGCTTTCGTCGTATCGTGGACACCTTACGCAATCGTCTCTTTCTACACCGTGTTCGCAAACCCGCACGCCCTCGACCCAATTCTGACCCGATCGGCCGCATGGTTAGCTAAGACGGAGGTCATCTGGAACCCTTTGGTGTACGCCCTGCTGGACAAAAGCTTTCGTCGGAAAATGGAGAAGTTGGTATGCTGTTGTTCTTCATCGTTGGTAAACACGCAGAGTTCAGCGATCGCAGAGTCTTTCCGGATGGAAACGATCCAAAACTCCTCATTGGCCCATTAAACACACGGAGTTCTATATATATACGCGGGGATGTTTGGTTTTGCTGTTGTTTTATTTGCCGCCTCGAAAAAAGGCGTCAAATAGCAGGCTCACTGTCTGTCTGTGTGTATTTGCGTCTGTGCGTCCGTCCTGTAAACCATCATCAGAGGACGTTTTTTCCTGCATCAATGGTCAAGGTTTGTCTAAGAGGTCAAAATTGAAAATTATTTTCTGTCATAACTTTGTCATATATGGATGGATTTTGACATAACTTGGAACGAATATAACTAGTATTAGAGGACGTGTCCAATGTAACAGATGTCTTCTAACCGGAACCTTCAAGGTCACACCTGTAAAGAAAATGGGACTGGAGGGGGCGTGGACTAGTCTTTAACATGTCTTGTCAAAACGCAGTTTTTTCCGTTTTCCGGAAAAGACTTTTTCAAGGGCTTTTAAGTTAACATATCTTCTTCTTCAACATTTCGTCATCATTGTGTGAAATTGACTTGAAATGGAATTTTACGAATTTCGAGCGGCGAAGAATGCGAGGGATTGGACAAAAATGCATGGCTTTAATGTAGGGAACATATCCCAAATGTTTGTTCCACGTTTGTTTATGCATGTAATATAGACATTTCTGTTTCACACATATACACGCTCATGTTTCGATATTGTTGCATCGTCTTTATGACACTGTATACATTTATAAATAAATATGTATTTTGTTTATTGTATGTTTTGTTACACAAATCCAATAAGATGCCTGAACATGGTCATATGTTTAAAATGCTAACAGCATTATACTCTTGGTGAGAACGAGAACAGTATATACTGGATTTACGCCTTGGCGATTACCGGCTGCTCCGGAAATATTTATGCGCAACTTTCTGTACCATCGTCTTGTCTAGCCGTATCGCGCTTATCAGCCCAACCGAATACTATTCCCGTGTACAAATGTGGTAGCCCTGATTAGTCCGCACAGGCTTATCCGGGACGACACTTTCCGCTTTAATGGTATTTTTCGTTTAAAGTATGTCCCTTTTTACCGAAAATCAAGTTTAAGCGGAAAGTGTCGTCCCTGATTAGCCTGTGCGGTCTGCACAGGCTAATCTGGGACGACACTTTACGCACATACATTTTGCCCAATTTTCTCAGAACAAGACACATATGATCAATTGTCCAACCATGCCAAAAATAGTGCACGAACAGATGTTTATATGATCAATTGTTCAACCATACCAAAAATAGTGCACGAACAAATGGTTATATTATCCATAATTGTACGACATTGTCAAAAATCGTTGGAATAAATGTCAGTAAGATGTATAATAGAGTGTATCAATAAGGCGCAGGGAAATCAGTTCACTACTGTATTCAAGGATTGTCTATGATACAGTGTAAATAGCGCTCGCAGTTTAGCCATAGTTATGCGTCAGACAACGACACTAATATTAACATACGAGGACTTTCATCGAAAGAGACGTCAGCGGTTTTTACGGAACGATTTGAACATGTCAACATTAGAGAGTCGATCCGAGTATCCAGACACGTTTGACGTCATAATATATTTCCAATTTCCGGGATCGAGTTTTTTTCTTTGTACGTGTACTGTGATCATTATATTAATGTTGATAACTTTGAAATAAAAAGGGTAGAGCAAACAGCAACCAAATACTTCATATAAAGTAATGCGCTTCTGCGTTAAGGTGCTTTTTACGCCTTTCTGAATTTTAGAAGCGAATACTCCTGTGACTTTTTACCGCCGCCTCAAAAGTGACATAATTTATAAAAGAATAGTTTGTTTATAAATCTACAATTCATCAAATATAATATTATTTGAGACAATAGTATTGTTCTTTTTTACCATATTATACCAGACAACTATATCTCTTTACGATTACAATGTATGAAAAGACGCGGAATGGTGGGGAAAACACGTCCATCAAGGAGAGGTGCGTGCTGATTTGTGTCGAGCTCGCTCGCGGAAACCTCGACACAATGTAGAAAACAGCAAACAATCTAGATAAACAAACCAGAAATGTTCCATGAAGCACAAAACTCATCCCAATGGTAACTCGTCATTACGCGAAGAGCTTTGAGTTGATCCGAATCCCTTCTTCCATGCGATGATTGCGTTTTATAGATTAAAATAATAATAAGTACTGAAATGTGTTTCTATTCGCTATTTTCTGTTCATTTTTCGATATAAGATTAACCATTTTTTAGCAAATTACACATATTTTTTTATGAAAAAAACACACATCGACAACTGATATTCCATCTATATCTCGGAAGATTTTACACGAACTGTGGTTACCGGTAATGAGCTAACTGCAGCAAGCTGTTTTTACATAGTCCCGTTCGTGCTGTCGTTCGTTACTCTTACTCTATACATCTGCAACATGCTCAATCCATTTTTGCCTAGTGGACTCTCCCATCTTTCTAAATTGGATCAATTTATTTTTAAAAATAGGGATGTCTAGTTAATTTATTTCTACATTTAGAATATTTCTTACAGAAATTATTTTAAGCAAACAGCGTAGACCCTGAAGAGACGCCGCATCATGCGGCGTCTCATCTGGGTCTACGCTGTTTGCCAAGGCCTTTTTTAGACACTAGGCATAAATGCGTTAAAACAGGGCCTTGACAAACAGCGTAGACCCAGATGAAACGCCACATAATGCGGCGTCTAAACACGGTCTGCGCTGTTTGCTTCAAGGAATGTTCTAAATATAAAAATAAATATACTAGACATCTATAATTTAGGAAATAAATCGATCCACTTTAGAAGGATGGGAGAGTCCACTCGGCATAAATGGGTTAAAGTCGTCATCGGAACACACTCGTTTATATATCTTAAAATAAGTGTGCTTTTGTTAATTGTACAATTATTGTTGTTAGTTTAAAGTGAATGTTGGTAAACAATATGGTTGCTGGATTTGTGCTTATTGTATTCTTGTTGCTTTATATTCAAATTGATATTAAATGTGTAGTATGCATATTTTTATGCCCCCCCCCCCCAGATCGAATGATCATGGAGTATTTTGTTTTTGGCCTGTATGTCTGTCTGTCATTGTATTTGTGTGTCTGTCCCAAAACTTTAACCTTGCTCATAAAATGAAAACTCTTGGGTCTATGTTCTTTGAACTTCACACGTGCATGCATTTCATTGAGATCTACAATCAAACATGGTTGATGTCACTAGGTCAAAGGTCAAGGTCACTGTGACCTTAACAGTCAAAATATAACATTGTTTCTAAAAAAAGCGGCTTCAAAGCGCAGTATGGGGCATTGTGTTTCACAAACACAGCTCTTAATCTCTTTTAAATCATTTCGAATACGTAAGTCAATACATTAACCTGTAATTTCATATTTAATTACATCGAAATAATGTTAAAAAATATAAATCAAAAGAGATAGAAGTCAGCTGATGACGTCATTATTGTGTGCGTTTATAATTTATCCACTTCAATTTATATGTCAATTGAATATCAGTCATTATTTTGTGCGTAGTTTATTTCAGTAATAAATTGAGTAATTTCAGTTTCAATTGGTGACGTCTGTTTTGCTCGTAGTTTATTTTCAGCAGATTCAGCTGTCATTTGATGACATTTTTTAAAGTTATTTTTCCTGCGCGAACGGCGGCAGCGGCTGCTTGCAAGTAATCATGCATTCTCGAAAATTCCGGAAGCTGTTCTCGCCTGGCGCCACTATGCCTGTAGCTAGCGTCTGGAACTGGCACTTTCCGGTTCGCGGGTTAAAGAAGATCAGGGCGGCTAGCAGCATTGGCGTCTGCGTGGGATCACGGATGTACGTCGGAAACTCGTCACAAACTGAAACCAAAGTGATACATCTAAATTAAACATGTTTGTGTCCGCTTTATACCTTTTTATAAAGCCTGCATACATAAGTGTAAAAAACCTGTCTAGTAAAATACTTTATTTGCTATTTAAATATTAATTTCGAAAAATTTATTGTGTTTTTGTCTATAAAAAATATGTTATATGGCTATGCTAAATAATGTGTTTTATACATGCAAATGCCACTTGTTTTCAAAGCGATGCAAAATAGTGTCATCATAAAATAACTGTGATTTTCCTGACGTTTTTTCCAACGAAATTCCTCACTTGTTAACATGACAAGTTCATACTTCAAAAAGATATTCTACGAGTCTTACACGCGGGACGATCCGTTGATGACGATGATGCGATTGTCGACGCCGGAAATGACGTCAACAGGAGAAGGCACGTCAAGTACGTCACCATGTATATCATGTTTAACCTGAAAGCGATTCGTATGGTATTTTATTTTCTCACACGTTGGGTCGTGCTAATATTATTGTGTCTTATTGTGCGTATAAGTGACATGAAATGATTACATACGGAATAGTACGCTAGTCAACTGTTCCATGTGTTTGTATCAGTCGAGTGACTTGTGTGATGACGTTTCTCACGTGAGGCGGAGCCTCGAGTGTGATACGAAATAGCGTAAGCCACGAGACTGATACAAACACTTGTAACAATTGACCTGTGTAATATTCCTTTTAGTATTACGTCCCCGTTTAGTTATACAGTACAGTACTGATGTTTTATTGCTTCTAGTGCTTCCGTTCTTCGATGTTAGGTTATGGTGCAGCTTGTTACACTACCCACTCGAAATGATCTCATCTACAATACATGCACATACATGATATTGGGCCCGTATATTCTTATGCTTTATGGAGGAAGGTGCTTGTGAGTATGCTCGTATTTTGCAGAACAATTTAATTATGTTTCAGTCAGTATGCAACGTGTGTCCAAAGGGTCCCACGTGAAATCCGATTGCACGCCCCTTTATGGCCCTTCGCATATGAGGCCTCCATGGCCGATACAATGTTCCACAGCTGAGCTTGTATACGACTATGTTTTAGCATGTCCGCGTAAGGAGAAGACTTGTATATGATATAAAACTAAAACAAAGCAAAACAAATGTAGTTCTTACCTTTTTCAAATAAAGTTTTAAATCAAGAATTATCCACCACTTGTTACTGATAGTTTGCCGCTTCTTTGGTCTCGCTAACGAGCACTATGAAAACAGGAGGCGTTTAACGGTTATTATATAGCAGCCTCCGTGCAGTTATTTGACTTGTTTATGGCTCTTAGCAGATCCCCGTGGCCCTAACAGTGTGAGTATTATTAAAATGATATTATTCATAATAATGTCTTTACATAAATATATCGCCCTATTGGTGCAAAAAGGTACCGTGTGCCTTCTAATTTCAATGTTACACGGTACATTTTTGCACAAAGGGAGCGATATAGGGTCATATTCATAAGAAAGGTCCCAATGTTTCAAAAGATAAGTAAAAGTCGTACAAAGCAAATTTCTTCCCTGGTTGAACTTGCAATGGTAACCGCATCATGGCAGGGTAATAGCAGACCGTGAAGGGGTGGTAACCGACATTAAAGCGGTAGTGATCATATTTAAAGGGGCCGTTTAACGTTTTGGTGAATTGACAAAATTAAATAAAGTTGTTTCAGATTCGCAAATTGTCGTTTTTGTTATGATATTTTTGAGGAAATAGTAATACTGACCATTTACCATGCTCTTAAAGATCCATTATATGCATCTTTTGACGATTTGAAAACCTGAAAATATAAAGCATTGTGCGACGCGAAACGATTGAATAATTTGGAAAGTTCTGTTGTTGTAGTTATATTTTGGGAAACTACGAGGATTACGATATAGGTAAAAAATACATCCGCTCTAAGCATGAGCATGGATGGTCGAGTGGTCTAGGCGGGAGACATTTTAGTACAGGACTCCAGTGGTCAGTGGTTCGAGCCCTGTTGAGGGTTACTTTTTTCCTTTTTTTAAAAGTGTATTCTTGTTTTTTTTTTACTTTAGATTTTTAGGTCAAATGTTTAAATTTATCAATATAAGGCATTTAATGACATGCTTCAATACATGCCAAAATCTGTTGGACGGCCCCTTTAATTGCATCATGGCAGGGTTATAGCAGTTCGATAACCAAAAGCGGAGGTAACCGACATTAACACAATAGTGATCATATTTAACGGGTAGCGGAGGTATGCGACTTTGACCTGTATAGGTCATAATACACTAAATAGTTTCCCTATATAATTCAATGTAAAAGGGACAACTTTGAGCGAAAATAAATGCAACATTTTGCACATAGAGACCCCCATAACCATACCTTTTCTTAAAGGCCATTCTAAGCGGAATCGATTTATGCAATAAAAAGGATATGTCATGTACAATGCAAGAAAGAACTTGACACAAATCAAAATCGACTGTTTTTGCAACTTTTTTTTTCGGCCGTTTCTTAGTGGAATGTAACCTTTTCTAGTGCAATGGTTTACTATAGTCTTCACGTGTATCATATTTCAGGGATTCAGTAGTGAACACCTATTCATTCCCTACCATTATCTCCGCAAGATAACACCCGAATAATGGTAAAACGTGTAAAACATGCCTTCCTGTCAACTATGATATTTTTTTAGAGAGTACAGCCCTTCATGAAGCGATCATTTAGTGTATTGTAACCTATACGGGGAAACCGACATAAACCGGGAAGGTAGGTAACTGATATTTAAGTGAAAGAGGATGTACATCTTAACCGGTAGGAAACGTAACCGATAAGGAACAAGAAGGCAAGTAACCGACCGTTTACCGGTATGATTCGTACTCGGTTCGAGGATTTTTTTAAATGAAGGTGTCACTTGTATTACAGTTGGATTTATAGGAGTTCACAGATATGCCATTTATAGCCACGTTCATCCTAACAACGTGCACAATAATATCTCACTGCGTCGCTGAATCACGACTTCATAATGTGTGTGTGTGTGCATAACGTGTGAACGTGGTTGCTGACGTAATGTTTGCGCCACCGTATACGGCATGCACATTTTATGTACGCATTATGCATTGTGTACACACCGGTCTTAATCGGTTATCACTATCAATTTTAACAGAGATTCAGAATCACATTTAAACATAATCAAATAACATTTCTTTAAACAAAATTCCGTTTTAAACACACAATATAAAAAGTTTTTTTCTCATTATTAAAATTTCATTCCTACGTAGACCTACTTTGGCGGAAGCATAATTCCCCAAACCAGGGAAATGTGATGCGTTTTAGTTTAGAGGTGACAGTAACGTAGTGACGTCACAATCTATGTATAGAATGCGCATCATGACACAATTTGTAGCATCGTATTATCATTTCATTTATGTGCATTAGATAAGCGCATAACGACTGATAATATTATCAGCACATCGCATTTGCACATTATATGTGCGCATTACATGAGCGCAATACAGTGACGCATAACGTTTATGAATTTTATCAACTCCTTAGGTCTGTGAATTATACAAATGTGTACCTTGTGTATATGAATATTATATGCAACATATCCTTGCATTCACATAGCTCAAAACGCATGCGCATATACAATTGTGTTAGATCTTACTATGTGGGTAAGTTGGGTAACCTGAAACAAAAACATTGTTGAGCCTTAACATGTCCTGCTTACACATTCCCATTCAGATGAAATATTTGACAGCTTGATATTGGATTCCAGCGATTTGAGTAACATGTCGTGTGGAAGTGTCCGTAGGCTGTTATGTCAGACAATATAATAGCAGATGGTGCACGGTTCTTTTGGCCATTGGCTTTAGCGTATTACTGCCGGCATCGGCGCATGCATGTAAATGTGAAAAGGTGAAATGTCATTTATTCTTATAATTTGTTAAATATTGTCACAGGTGTTTTGATAAACACGGCGCTAAAAATGAAATTGAACTACTGTACGCCGTTTTCGATTTTTGTTTAAGGAATGTTGATACATAAATGTTGAGAGTAATATCGTATGTGTTGAATATGGACTAAAATATTCATACACGGTTGTCATATTCAGTTATATATTATTGATATAATGACGAATAAAATACATATTAATGATTGTATGTGTTATGTATGTTATTTCAATTAACTTAATTGTATAAAATAACGCATGCACATTTTAATGAGTATGATTTTAAAATCAATTATGAATGTTCTTGTAAATGAAAACGGTGATGATGTTTGCGATTATTGTTTTATGATGATGATGATGATGATGATGATGATGATGGTGGTGATGATCATGATGATGATGATGATGATGATGGTGATGATGATGATGATGATGATGATGATGATGGTGATGATGATGATCATGATGATGATGATGATGATGATGATGATGATGATGATGATGATGATGATGAGGATGAGGATGAGGATGATGATGATGATGATGATGATGATGATGATGATGATGATGATGATTTCTGAAATTATTCAAAACATGTAATAATTTGGAAATGGACTGCAAACAATCAAACACCAGAAGTAATTTGATGATTTACGGACATTGAACACAGCCCGTTTTCACCGACCCACTCTTATACTTCAGAATACAAAATATAACTAGCCAGAATAGAACCAAGAAAAAACTTCGCAAAATACTCGTACTGGGCGGCGTCCAGAGCAGCCTCTCGAAAGGCCCACCGTCGACAGTGTATATGGTCACCGTGAAATGGTTGCCAAACTAAGACGTTACTTCCTTACCGAGTTCCTAAATGAGTGGCAACCTATATTTGCAGGAAAGCACCATATACTTACTGCGTCCTTTGAGCGTATCGAGTACCGCCGTCCTGTGACACTTCTACGGATTTCATCAGAGCCACCCCTTGATTTTTAGGCCTGCTCCGTCCGTCCTCTGCTACTGCCACCTCCGCTGCTCCCGTCCCTATTCCAGACCACCTCCCATACAAACCACAAGTATGGACCCGTGTTGAAAGCGCGCCAGATTTCGCCCCCCCCCCATCCAATCTGCGCGCACTGCCTTGCGATAAAACCTTTCTCTGCACCTATATAATGTATATACCATCGGAAGGAAATTAATTCACTTACAATTTTGTCCGTGTTACATATTGCATGAAATTGTCGAAAACAAAATAAAATCAGCCCCCCCCCAAAAAAAAAACCCAGACACAATTGGCACGCACAATCCCGGCGGCCATCTCCGCAGTAAACGCGGGTTTTATAATCGTATCTTATGCGTGATATCATAGCAAAGTATATGCCCTGTCTACCACTAGTTGACATTTTCGGATATAGCGAGGTCAAAGGCCCACAATTGCTTGCGCCGGTGACCCTTGTCGAACCCGAGCCATAATTTGTTTTTTTTGTTGACCTAGCCCATCGGCGCGGGCCGCTTTTTGATAAAACCATTCGCTACGGGCCATTAAATCTATAGAACATCGGAAGATAAATCATTGGGCTACAGTCGCGTCATTTTACCTATGGTAAGGCGTGAATAACCAGACTCTAAACAAGCACACAACCGCCCCACACTGCCTCTGCGAAAGGCCTTGAAGAGCCGCCCGATAAATATTGCTTCGCCATATATTGGTGATCTCCCCCATCTGTGTTTACACGGGCTTTGGACCGTTCCCTGCGAACAAAGCGCTATATAGTTCACAGGAAGCCACATTAAGGAGTGACGACTCGCCTGCTCCCCACCCTCGAACCGAAATGCTGCTTTCGGTCCGGGGGTGTCTTCGTCGTCGCCGCTGAACCGCTCTGTATTTCCCGGTCGGCCGCTTCCCATGCAGCTACCTACCTATCGTCGGATTGCGGCGATACCTACTTATTGGGACACGGTATGCTTTGGCCCTAATTCACGATACGAGCCTGCTCTCCTGTCTGCGGTTGATACAGCGGTTAGAAAACCGTCCGGCGTACCTTCCGCATTAATCGTTATCCCGGGCCGCAGGAAAAGAATCTTCTCGTGGGACCGTTTGTGTGCCATGCACGAGGCCTGTTTCCTGACGCGCGAACACTTTCCAACTACCATAGAAAAAACTATATCCAAAACAGCATGTCGAAAACGATTAAGTCAAAAACATACAAAAAAGAGAAAATTCACGGAATCACGGAATGTCGAAAAACGACTAAATCCAAAACATACAAAATTTTAGAAAATCACACGGAAGGTATTCGCTGTCAGAGGGCAGGCTTCCACGAGCGGTTCGGACTCGATCCGCTTTCTACCGCAGCCCGACCGGCCCGATCCTTAGAGCCAATCCTTTTCCCGAAGTTACGGATCTATTTTGCCGACTTCCTTTACCTACATTGTTCTATCAACTAGAGGCTGTTCACCTTATAGACCTGATGCGTATTTGGGTCCAGCACGAGCTCAAACTCTAACTCAATTTTATTGAAGTAAATACAGGCCACCGGCCCAAAATTACACAATATACACAAATTGTATACAATCACATAGTTGCCTTGTAACTATTTCTATCCATATTTAATTATACATTTTTAGATAAATAAATAAATACATACAAATTGATGTTGTTTCACATGTAGATATACATATACATACAAAGTTATGAATTGATGTTGTTTAACAGATGGTATACAAAACTTGCGACTTTATGGATACTTTCATCATTATTTGATCCCATTAATGAATAAAGATCAGACATTCAACATCCCCCATGGTACCAATTAAAAAGATATTGGGTACGGATGTCCCTGTGTTTAAAACAATAGAAAAATGCATGAAATTCACTATCAATAACACGTATATTATTGTTATCCAGACAAAAATAACATAGTCTATCATCAAATGGGATATTTTATTGTCTACCAATCTCAATATTTAATTTGTGATTAGAACATCTAAATTTAGAAAATGCAATTTTATGTTTATATGGTATGTTTTCTAAGGTAAGATATCGTTCAGTATTAAGCATTGTTTTGTAATACATGTAATGGTTACAGCGAGAAGAATAGTTTTTATCACTTTGCCAGTTTTGAGTATAACAATCAATAATACGTTGGCGAAAGTGTCTAATGAATAATTTAACATCACCAATTTCTTGACTTATCCATACATTTCCATATCCATAACGAAATAGCATTGTTTTGACTTCTGAAGCCCTTTTAACATTATATAACATTGTTTAGGGTATCTATGATTAGGCATAGATAGTAACGTACACCAATATTTTTATAAAATTGACAAAGTAGGTAACACATAATGGGAGACGTTCGCATTCAACATGAACAAGACATGTGTTAGTAGGTTTTTTAACACGCAAAATTCGTTTACAAAATAACAAGACATGTGTTAGTAGGTTTTTTAACACGCAAAATTCGTTTACAAAATTTGTTATGTACAACTTCAATTGAGTCGATATACTCGTTAACCCATATTTGTGATCCATAACATAGAATTGGTTTGATCATACTATCAAACAATATAAATAATTCGCACTGTCTCAGTCGCATTTTCAAGGGCCAGGGGCGCTCGAGACACCGCAAGAGTCGCGGTGCGTTGCGACGACAACAAGCCGATTCTAGGGTTTCTTTGCCTTACCGATGAAGTCTGCGAACTGTTTGGCAGGCGGTAGGCTCTGCGTGTACGTCTGGATCGCTATCCGAGCCGTTCCTGACGTGATTTTGGCCACCTTGTACTGCTTCTGTAGCTTGACGATGCCATCACTGACCTTCTTGAAAGGCTTGCCGTCGTATTGGATGAAAAAGAACTCGTGCGTCATGTTCTTCTTCTTAAAGATGCTGGCGCGAATGTACCCGTAATAAAAATCAAACATTTTAGTCCAATACGGATTAAGGGCGATGCGGCAGTCGTGTGTGGCGGAAGGCGTTTGTTCTGCCGTGCCTATCATAAGACAAGGCTCGCCACCCTTGACTTGCCGCTCGCGCTTTAAAGCTGTGTTATACTCACCTACTGTCAGGTTCTCAGCTACTCTGACACGCTGGCGAGGTTAAGACATAGATAGGCCGTTATGTATCTGTTTATAAACGTGACCATTTTCTTCGATGTATATATTATCGCGCGTTCCTTCATGTCTCCAATCATTTTCATTTCTGTGTCGAAATCCGTTTTGGCCACGCGCAGAACCTCGGTCACCTTGTCGACCGTGGGCGGCATCTCCTTCGTGGTCTTCTCCGCGCTGAGTTGCGCAATTACTTCCGTTTCCAGACCCTTACGGACGTCCACAACATTGGCGAGTAGAATCTTAATCCTATCATACTCGTTCCTATTGCCCAAACTGAGGTTCAAACCCATGTCCATGTTAATGTACTTCAAGAATCTAATGAAGTCCGCCGTGTATATGAGCTTAGTTGCTACATTATAGCCCCAACCACTCATCTCATTGAGCAATCCTAAGAACGAGTCAATCGTAAGGGTCTTGGTTTGTAAATTGAGCTTCTGCGCAGAGGGGCCCTCGCTGAATCCCGACGCCATCAGATGCATCTTATACGTCATCCGTTCCACGTTTGCCACGATCATACCAATTCTTCGCTCCGACTTCCCAGCCCGCTTCAGGTGCACGCGAAAGAACTGGAAAGACAGGAAAAAAATGCGCGTGATATCTAAACGAAATGTTTGGGAAAAAAAAGAACACGAGCAATTCAGACCGCGTCGAGACACCACAGACGGAGATCTACGTACCTTGAACAAAGCTAATTCCTTAAACTTCTCAGTGACCGAGTAGAATCCGCTCTCCCGAACGGTTTCCCGGAGCTCTTTTGTGATCAGCCTCCTGTTTTCGGTCCTTTGGCGATCGGTGTCTACGTCATCCACGTTCGCAATGATAGGAGGCTTGTTCAAGTTAGCACCGGCCGGAGCGATATCCGACTCCTCCGCGACGGTCTCGTCGTCGCTCGAGATTATTGCCCTCACACGACGCTTTCCTTTGGACACGGCAAGCGGAATGTGTTCGCTGTCGTTGTCAGGTGACGACAGTACGCGCTTCTGGCATTTCGGTGTCATGCGCTTTGAAGAAGGAGACGATGAGGCGGAGGCATATTCCCCCTCAGAGTCGCTCTCCGGGCTCCGATTGACGGAACAAACAGCGGTGGCCGACGCGCGCAAAGGTGTCGACACGCTGGGTAGCACCAGTTTTTCATCCTCACTTTCATCGCCGTGAAACACTGGCAATTTCGGCGGACAACGGTTAATCACAGTCGTCGGGAAGCGCCGTTCCCTGAGCACCATGCGCCTTGAAGAAGGAGACGAGGAGGCGGAGGATTGTTTCTCCTCAGAGTCGCTCTCCGGGTTCCGACTGACGGAACACACAGCGGTGGCCGACGTACGCCGAGGTGTCGACACGCTGAGCAGCACCGGTTCCTCATTCTCACTTTCATCGGACGGGCAACGGTTATAAAACACGGTCGTCGGGAAGCGCCGAGTCCTGTGCATCATCGTAGGTGTTGTCCACACGCCCGCGTTAGCGGGAATCACGCCGTGGCCCCACGCCTCTAAGATGCCGTACACCTCGTGGGCGGTGTACATCCTGTCCTCTTTCAACCAGCCTTCCGGGACCCACATATTCTGGGGAAATGCGGCATAGTCCTCCTTGATCGTTTTCACATTTTTCTTCACGAAATCCTTCCTTTGTGCAGCCCCGACGGGGCACTTGGTGCAGTTTTGTTTCTGGTGCCGCTCGAGTTTGGCCCCGTAATATTGGAAGCACCAGTTGCAACGAAACTTGGAGCGGTTGACATCGGTCTTCTTTGCCACGAGAAAAGTCTGAGCCATCTTGCTTATATTAATACTACTAGCACTACTACTAATAATAATAATAACAATACTTTTAGAACAACTCCTACTACTACGTCTACTTATAATAATAATAATAATAATGATAGAAATACTTATAATACTATAAAAATACTTCTAATAATGATTATAATAATAATAATGATACTTATAATAAAGCTCCTACGTGTAATAATAATATTATTATTAGTTATACTAGTTATACTTTTAATATAATTAATATTAAATACTGCTTCTACTTATAATAATATACAAAAGTATCAAACTATTCGCTGAGAGTGAAAAAAACACACCCTGAGATCGAAAATAAACTTCCGAACAGTTATATCTTTCGACTGACGATAGAGAATTTTGACCATGTATTTATACCCGGTGAGCCACGGAAACGCACTGATTGACGTTTAGTGGTCCGTCTGCTCGCTGTTTGACGACAGCGAGCTAATTGCAATTAAGCAATCAAGCCGACCCGAGGTGTTTTTGATATTCCCGGTCGGATTAGCCGGTGACACTGTGTGAGATCGCTCTGGCACTGATTGGCGTGAATTAGTCCATCCGCTCGCTGTTTGACGGCTGTACAATTGCAAGATAGCAAATAATCTCACGGTCTTATCAGGCGGTGACACTATGTGAGACAGATTTGCCACTGATAATGTTTTGTGGGGTTTGTTTTTTCCCAGTTGTATTTGACTGCACCCCGTTAACCGCTACCGTTAACTTTGAATCTATTATGTACACTAAAAATAAATAAATTGCAAGTGTGATCACTTAAAATAACTCTGAATATACTTTCAATTAATGCTATATTTTATTATTGATATTTATTTGAATAATATAGCAATATAAGAAACTATATTTATATATATATATTATTTATGTTTTTTGTTTGTATAGGTCCCTGTTTGTTAGCAAACTTTACCGACAGCGAGTGTATAATTGCTCGAAACCAATACCATGACGCTTTACGATGTTTTAAGAATACCATTTTTTATAAATATGCCCAATATACAAAGATATCAAAAAAACATATTCAAACTCAACATTAAATAAGTTCGACATGTTAATGAGAACACAAAATAAAAAAGTATACTATTTTTCTTTATCTCAGTATTTTTATTAGAAAATGGCATTATCGATGTTAGAGGAACATTATTAATTTTCATAATTATTACCATCCATGTCATCGCACTTGTGTATTTTGCATTTGTCAAAAAAAGCAATTGTTATGCTTGAAAGCTAATAAATGTTGTTGTTGTTTTAATTGTATCAAGTCTGATTTCAATAGAAAAACGTCGTGTGAAAAGAAAAGTCATTATACGCAGTTAATTAACAAAAATAAAAGGGATGCATTTAAACAAAAAATGATCGAAATTGAAAGTTTAACAAGTAAAAAGCAAAATGACTTTTGGAAATATTTTAAATCTGAAAATAAAATAAATGGCAATACAATTTAAATACATGCATTCAAGCAATATGAAAACTACTTAGATTTATTGCCCAAAAGTCTATGTTTAGACCTTGTTAAATTAAGGGCTTCTGTCCCTCCATTGAGAATTCAGACCGGAAGATATGCACGCAACAATATCTCCCGTGAAGATTTTATTTGTGCTTGTTCGTGTTCCTGTTTTGTACGGCAAAAATATATTATACGTTTTTCTTACAATCCAGGTCCAAAGCCCGGGAAAACACAGATGGAGGAGAGACCCCAACGAGTAAGTAGTTAGGTAGGTTTCCGTGAAGCTGGTGTCCGGGAAAGGATCCTTAGACTTAAGTTTATCGACGGTAGTGGTTCCGTGCCCCACATTAGTAGGTATCGACCGAAATCAGACGATTGGTAGGTAGCTGTCCGGGGAGCGGTCGACCGGGAAAGACAGGGCGGTCAAACAAAGAAGGGAAGACACCCCAGACCGAAAGCAGCATTTCGGTTTGAGGGTGGGGAGCAGGCGAGGCGTCACTCCTGAATGTGGCTTCCTGTGAACTATCGAACGTTTTGTTCGCACGGAACGGTCCAAAGCCCGTGTAAACACAGATGGGGGAGATCACAATTTCTACAGTTAAAACACAGGAATGTATTATTCCTGTTATTATATATGTTATATTTATATAATTATATTATAGTATTTATTTCTACTTCAAACACACACGTAAATGAAATACATTGTATGCGATGTTTTTTTTTTAAAAACCCAATGAAATTGGAATGACAAAAGCATACGCAGTGGTCGTTATATAACTCGCGCCGCAGGGAAAGAACCTACTCAGGGGACCGTCTTTGCGCCTTGCACCAGGTTCATTCTCTGTGGCGCGGGCTAAGGAGCATAACGAATTTTGTCCAGCGAAACTGGAATCGTTAATAATTGTTTGTAAGTATTTCAGTAAAAAGAAAACACCCTGAGAAAACAGTCTAGCCTGTTAGAATCTCCGTAAAACAGGCGGGGCCTGTATGCGGTTGAGACAGCGGTGAGTAGAAATTTTCGCGGCTGAGACATCGGGTAACTTAATATTATTTATTTATTTCTACAATGTAACAATATGCATATAAAGGAATTTAATATTATGTTTCTGATAACGCAATAACATAGCGTGACAAAAAACGCTTACATCAGAAATCCAACCCCACTTCGGTCACCGGACCGTTTAGCTGTCACCAAAGAAAGCAATCTTAGCAGAATATATATTCCCCATGTCCGCCATTCCTTTAACAACCGACTGATGCGGACTCGGCGAAACGACGTCTACCGACTTTGATCGCAATCCAATTGAAGAGAGCACAAGTGCAACGATTATTCATTTGCAATAAACGTAGCTTATAAGATATATAGCGCCATAAACACTCCGTCACCTATAACTGCAAACGAAATTCCGCCAAGCAGCAAATATAGGCGTAAAATAAACATCAACATAAAGACGCATTCTGCCGCATAAACATGTTATATACCGGTAAATATAACCCATTTATGTCTAAGCAAACAGCGCAGACCCAGATGAGACGCCGCATCATGCGACGTCTCATCTGGGTTTACGCTGTTTGCCAAGGCCTTTTTAAGACGCTAGGCATAAATGGGTTAATAAAATACAATTTATATTCCTACTCTCGATAGCCGCTCCATAATAAAATAACAATACATGTCATTCATCATCATTATTATTTCCCGGGATGCGCGGTTTCCGGCTTGGTCGGCGTGGTCACCATAACACAGTAATACAGTAATCACGGGTTCGGGTTCCAAATTATTATATTAACAATGTTAGGTATTGTCTGTATAATAGTATATGATACCTTCATATTTGACATCTAAATAACTAAAGATGAAAGTTCTCTCAGAGTGAGGCAAGCAAACGCGGAGAGACTTAGAACAACGAAACACATACCAGAGCAGCATAGAGCTAGTATAGAGCTAGTAGAGAGCTAGTATAGACCTAGCATAGAGCAGTATAGAGCTAGTATAGTGGTTGTAATGGAACACATACCAGAGCAGTATAGAGCTAGTATAGTGGTTGTAATGGAACACATACCAGAGCAGTATAGAGCTAGTATAGTGGTTGTAATGGAACACATACCAGAGCAGTATAGAGCTGGTATAGTGGTTGTAATGGAACACATAACAGAGCAGTATAGAGCTAGTATAGTGGTTGTAATGGAACACATACCAGAGCAGTATAGAGCTAGTATAGTGGTTGTAATGGAACACATACCAGAGCAGTATAGAGCTGGTATAGTGGTTGTAATGGAACACATAACAGAGCAGTATAGAGCTAGTATAGTGGTTGTAATGGAACACATACCAGAGCAGTATAGAGCTAGTATAGTGGTTGTAATGGAACATGACTCCTGGGAAATACGTTTAAAATCAATATCATATAGCGTGCGTGCAAGTATCCACCCAATAATGTTTGTATTGGAAGAATTAAATTGCTGTCAAATAGTCAATCATGTTCAGCAGTAAATTTGCTTCACATCCTACTTGTTAGTGTTTGCAATTTGACATGTGTCGGTAGTTACATGCAACAATACATAAATAAATTTACTAATATATCTTTGGTTAGACGGCATTGTTAATACTAATATTTTTTAATGATCACTGAAAGTGTTGTACATATAAGTTTTGATTTACTAAGCAGACCGACACTGTTTTTGTCGTTATCATAAACTTTTTAATAATAGGTTAAATATAAAAATAAAATAAAAATAAATAAATAAATAAATAAATATATATATATATATATATATATATATATATATATATATATATATATATATATATATATATATATATATATATATTCACACATTTGGCTAGTTCCGGGGTCTCTGATTTAGAAATAGGTCATGGGGTTCCCACTTTAAACACATGTATCTCCATACCCTTTTTTATCCGATATATACACGAATTAAGGTATATAGTGGTAACTTATATATAATTATGTATAAATACATCATTTATTTAACGTCTTATACAAGGAAATATATAGCGACATTAATTGCGAGGTATATAAAATTACAATTTCAGACGTGATTGTGGTTTTCGATTTAAGACCTCATTGTGAAATTTGTTGCATTACCTCCCATACACCTCCCTCATAGTAATTAAAGGTGCCCATAACGCGGGGTTGTATACAGACCCCGTTTTTTATATTGACCTCGTAAGTATAGTCTGAAAACTACTGTATAATATAAATAAAAGTTCAGAAGAACATGTGTCGAAAAATGCGAAATAAGCGAGATATTTAATTCTGAAATCGAAAACGGCTGTACAGTCGAATATGCCAGCATGTATATCATGCATGTACGATGTGAATCTAAACTAAGTTTAACGGTTCATTTTAAATTCCTGCAACGATATATATTCAAACAACACACGAACAAACGAACAATAACTCTGGTCCTAATAAAAAGACGAATGCTTCGGTTATTAGGAAAATATGTTCGTCACCATCGGCTCGGGACGCTAATTTGTCTTTGCTGCATTTTATGAAATTCGTCTTTAATGTATAATATGTCTCTCCTATTTTGTGTTATTGTAACATATTTTATCAATATATTACAATTTAACACATATAAAAATAGTTTAATCTCGCTTTAAGTTTAAAGCATATATTCGAACATTATTAATTGTAATAACAAGTCTTGATAAAAGAAGCAGCCGCTTATCAATGAGGAGCACCATCACAGCACCCCAGTCTCATTACTATCAAGTCCTCCTACAGGTTTTTTTTAAGAACCACATATAGAAGGCCGCAGGCCTGACCCGTATCTTCCCAGTTGGTATGGACCTTTAACCCCGCTCACTATCCAGCGTTTAAACTTCCGGGTTTACATTTAAACCGACTATTAATAGCTTATTAATATCTTAGTTAGAAGGTGATCATTCAAGCGGTTCCGTAGTGTTGTGGTTACACGCTCGCTTCAATTGTGAGAGGCCCAAGGTTCGAGCCCTAGTAGAATCAAATTATTTTATTTGTGTCCTATGTTAACTGTTTGTTTTGATATAGACATTTAAGTTTAAATAAATATACTGTTTAATTGTAACCATTTTTTGTTTTTATTATGCCCATGCAATATATGTGTGAGAGGGTGGGGGGGGGGGGTTCGTAAACACATTAAAACTTTAACAGTGTTTTCATATCAATGAGTACTCAACCCCTATCGTAAATGAGCAACGTAAGAATAAGTTCAGAATCATCTCCCCTTGAAGTTGAGAAAAATATGAAATTACGCTTACAAGATGAAGCAGATTTTTTAAAACCTACACAGATCTGTTCAATTAATGAAAAACTGCACACGGATGCCAGTAAAACAGGAAACCAATGTAAATAAAATGAACTATGAAATATTTGGGGGTTATAACACAAAATCATAGATATATAGATCTACCAGTATCTTTTTCTATTTTGTTTAAAATAATCGACCAATATATTAATATTTACAGAAGAAAAAAATCATTCCATGTCACTTCATTGAGTGCCTTTTACACTGAAAATCCCGACGCCCTTTGATGCTTTTCATCAATACTTATCTTGTAAAGTATGTTGTAACCCTGCATGAAATGTGCAATGCCTCAATAGTATTAGTGTTGTTTAACCATAAGTACACAAAAGTTGCTGCCCTTTTTCATAACTTGGCCACTTATTACCGCGTTTACTGTCGACATTAATTTTACAGGGTGCTGGAGAATTCGGTAAATGACAAGTTCGGTAAATTGATTTATATAGTAAAAGCCGTGGAGGTTTCGGTAAATTGATTTTATAGAAGAGGTATACCTACAACGAGGTGTTAATGACACCTATTAGCGGCTTACAATAACATTAGGGGCATTTATTTGCAAACTGTGGATTAATTTTGAGTTGAGTAATTAATGCTATGCCTAAGGTAAAGAATTAAGGGAAATGAATGAGCTACCTCTGAAAAACGAATTCTGTTAGGAAATTTTTGGTTAATTTTACGATTTAAATAACGCAATACTGTTTTTTTTTAATTGGTGCTTTTATTTAAATAACATAATAGTAACATAATAGTAATAAGAAGTAATGATTTATGGCGGAATCAATGTAAGCTCTTCAATTAAGTTTAATGCTATTTTTAAAAGTTTCTTGTAAAATATGATTGAATAAAAATGATTTCATGTTGAATTTTATATTTATTTATATGTTTTATTATTTCTTTCTGGTTGAGAAAAACACAAGAAAAAACAATATATAAAATTTAATACGTGTACGTAATTAATAAAAAGTAATAAATGAGTTAAGCGAAGAGATACACATAATTAAAAACTGATAAAAATGACATCTAACACAACGCCAGCAGAATGAATACACTGTGTAATAGCAAGCTGCTGTGATGATCATTATCTTATCAACTTAATACACAGGCACCAGGCTACTGTACTGGAACAATGGGTTTTACGGCCAAAATAACTGATATCATTTTTTGCCTAAACAAATCGGTTCAATAAAAAAATAATAACTGATTTACTTTGTAATCCGTTTTATTTGCCATATATTATAAATAAGCAACAAGTAAAACATGGATACAATATATATATTGAAATATTTCATGTCATTTAAAAAAATGAGGGAGTAATCACATATTAATAACATACATTTTTGACACACTACAATATTAATACGACACATTATTATCATTCAGATTTTCCGCATGCTGATTTAATTTAATTACATTTCTAATACAAATGAGATACATGTACGATACTGTTCAATTTAATGTTACATTTCAACCATATCAGTCGTTCATCGTTCAAGACTCGTCGTCGTCGAGCATGTGGTGGACCGCTGTGGATGGTCCCAGGGCATTGATGTGGCTGATGATCCTCAGAAGTTCAGTGGTTGTCAGCTTCTCCTCTTCGTAGTCATCCCATGCTTGATGTAGTCTGCCGTGTATCGTAACATACTTCTTCCGTCTGATCTTCGTGAGAAGGTGCTGGCTCACCAGCCGTATATGTAGATCAACTGTCTCAGATTCCTCTCTGAGAAGGTTGGCCAACTTGTAAAGACCAAGGTTGGCTGAACACGCTCGTGCGTTGATGCGTCTATGCCATCCTGTAATTATAATAAAAACATATGTTTGTACTTAATAACATGATTATGTCATTTTTTATCAGTTTTTAATAACAGTCGTATGAAACAAATGCTTACTACCGATTTTGTATACTATGAAAGTATAATATTAATATACGAATAATATCCAATGTGAAACTGTGAATTGTTTCTTACTTATAAATTAATAATGCTAATTGTATTATAGTTACCTTCCAAGTCGTTGTTCGTGCGTTTTTATCAACTAATTGTTTAAAAACATATATAAAATACAAAACGATCATGACCTAAAGATAAACTTTTAATATTTTTTTTTTTTTTTTTTTTTTACCTCCATCGATTAGAATATTAATAGGTTGCAAGCCTGGATAATTAATAATAACACTTTGCAAACATCTCTAATTTGATAAAATCAAGTCCGTACATTTAAACAGATAATTTAATTAGTGCCAAACAACTCAATTAATGTACATCACAATTAATCCACAGTTTGCAAATAAATGCCCCTAATGTTATTGTAAGCCGATAATATGTGTCATTAACACCTCGTTATAGGTATACCTCCTCTATAAAATCAATTTACCGAAACCTCCACGGCTTTTACTATATAAATCAATTTACCGAACTTGTCATTTACCGAAACCTCCATAACCCATTTTACAAGCCGAGGCTGCAACAAGTTATAGTTGTAAGAACTGTTATGTGCCTGATAAAAATCCTTTCATAGATGATAATAGGTGCTTCCTAATATGCGGGTAAAGGTTAGTTTTATGTCTGTAGTGTAAATTTGCATTAGCGATACTAAAGACTAAAAGAATAAGCATTCGCGCTAAACACCATGCATACAGTCGATTGGTGTATAGCGGATTTTAGTGAGTAACGGATAGGTTAAACGTTTTTTTGCAAAATACTTTTATTTATGTTAAGATTTATAGTTTTCTATGAATTGAATACAAAAAGCCTATCATTGTTAAGTCGATTCATGTTTTTGTTGACGTGTTTCAATGTTTACAGTCAATTTTGTGCTTGCTACCACTTGAGTTAAGCGACTTTTGTCTTATGCGACCACTTTAAATCCCGCCCGAGCGTTTCAACTATATTTTCATATTGTATTAAGCGACTTTTGTCTTACGCGACCAGCGACTGCCGATTTTAGTGTATTTTGATGCCCGAGTCTAGAATTAAGCGACCGCTTTAAGGTAAAAGTGGTAAATCTGTTGACCGTTCAAGAACAAATCAGTGTTGATTGTTTATCTAACCCGCGATAACATGAACGATCTCATCTTTGTTTTAATTTCACACCAGCCATTTCCTTTGTCTCGATGACCGGTTCTGACCGGTGTTAATGCTGACTGCGCATCAATTTTTGGTGTTGAATAATACAGTGAGGTATTGCCAACAGTCTACGGGTTAAAGAGTTTACTATCTGGGATGTTAAGTGACAAATTTGATCGCAGATTTAATTGCAGAAACAATGAGCCAACGCTGCAAATATTTTCACAGTGTTCTCGAGAGGTGTAAAAAATAAACTATTAATCGGTAACATGTAGCGAAATCTGTTCATTGAAAAATGTAGTTGTTATTATGCTAATTAGTTTGTGTTAGCAAATTTTCCAATCAGGCGTGTTTATTTATTTTTAAATCAAGGTGTTTTATTTATTTCCCTATGTACCATAATCAAGTCAAATATATAGAAGCTTACATGCAGAAATTAAAATGTCAAAACGGGACGTATTAACGTTAAATGAGAAAATTCGGATATTGGAATTGTCGAAGAGTAAAAGTGCACATACATTTAATCGCGAATGAGTTTGGAGTGACGTTGGAAAAACCCATTCTCCATGCAAACCGTTTACGTTGTATTTAGAATTAGAGAGAACAAATACAACTTATTTTAAGTAAAAAATTGTTTTATTCATTTAATTTATATTTAGATTCATTTGATTACAAAAGCAGAAATCGCTGTGTCAAAAGGAGATAATCCGATATCTGGATTTAAAATCAAAGGTCCGCATTCATCCCAAATGGCCTTTTTTTAATTTAAAGACCATTTTATTAAGAGACCACTTTTGGTTACTCCCTTTAGTGGTCTCTAAATACAAGATTGACTGTACTGTATATTTATACAAAAAAGCAAGCCTGACTTTTCTGGTATGTTCTGTGTATAAAACAGACGAAATGACAACATTTGGATTAAATAAAAAAATATTAAAATGTTAAAGCCACACCTTGCCTCTGACTTTGAAATGAAATACATGTTAATCAAAACATATAGATGAAATTTGAAAGTTTGCAAAATTGTCATTAAATCTATATTCTAATTAGCAAGATATTTATTATTTTACAAACGGTACCGCTTTTTAAACCAAAAGGATTCCTAGAAGTGTACGTCCATTCATTTCGATAAACGTGATTGTTTTTAAGTTTTAAAGCGCAAAAAAGACGGATTTCTACCTTGTAACTACCAGATATATTCTAATTGGCATAGATAAAATTAAATCTATAGCCTAGTTAGCAAGTAATTTATTATTTTTCAAACGGTACCGCTTTTAAAGCGTGAAGTAGGATTTCTAGACGTATACATCCATTTCGACAAACGTAATTATTTTAAAGTGCAAAAAAGACGGATTTCAACATTGTAACCACCAGATATATTCTAATTGGCATAGATAACATATGTTTCTTATTTATACTTACATTAACTATGCCAAATAAGGTGTGTGGCTTTAAATGATGATTAGGAATATTTGATGGTTAAATTAAATGGATGAAAACTATTTTGTACCAATATGAGTCTGTTTATTTATTGTTCCTATTGCCAATGCATGTATCACTTTAATTAGGTCATCTGTTGAATGAACTGAGTGTATGCAAATGAAATAATATGTGACTTGCGCCAAGCATGCGCAACACACGTGTTTACACCAGCAAACGTGCGATCATCACAAATACCAGTATATCGAAAATACCCTACACGATGATACCCTCAAAATATCTAATAATTTTTTGAAAAAGTAAAAAAATTTATTGAGAAATTTCATTTCAAGATGGATTTTTAGTAGATTTCATTATGTTCTCCATCATTTTTGGACATATACATTTAACACCAACAATCAATTGATATTGAAGAATACCGGTGTAGCATGAGATTTGCAAGACCGTGAATAGTCTTGCATTTCTCTGATTACCCCCCATAATACATACAAAGCCGCTGACGTGGAAACCTAAAGATCGATGTCCAATACAATTAGTAATTAATTTATTTGAATTTTTAGAAGTTTTGTTAATATTAAAAGTACAAAATGACTTTTTACATAAAGAGTGGAAACGACTACTGTTCAGACTGTTGTTACTTCCAGACATTATTGGTTAAAGTTATAATTGGTTAAAATGAAAATGGCCCAGAGAAAAAAACGGGCTCACAGTTTAAAACTGTCACTGATTAAAAAAATTGTGCTTAAAACGGACCAAATTTTTTATGAGTATGTTTATACTGAAGTGTTACCACAAGTACACTTAAAACATGAAGATGTAACAAATTCTGTATACACTTATATATAGAGAATATAGTTAAATCTTAAGGTATTAAGTATCTGTAAGTGTTAAGATTTAAATATAATTATTTGTTATCATGGTGAATTAATTAAAAAAAATCCTGCCTAAATTACTTAAGATATGGGAACCAAGAAAGTGAATCTTGGTTCATTGTGTTACACATTTACAGTTATTTCTCCATTCGTCAAGTGATTCACCAAAATGATTGTGCTGGTGTAGGAAATATTTAATATTTTTAATGGCTATTCATAGCTTTTTCCCATTTTTTATTTTTCCAAAATATAGATCCACATGATAATTGTGATGATGTCCTGAACTGTTTATGGATAGTTATACATTTATAATAATAAATTACACTTATTGACTGAAATAATCATGTTGGTAATTTGTTAGTGATGTTTTATATTTCTCATGGCTTGCCAAAAAATTTTTGCCTTTTATATTTGCAAAAACAACTTACTGACTGGCATAACCCGCTGATAATAATTGCCCCGAGAAGTGCAATACCAAGTAATTGTCTCACTCTGAAAAAATGATATTGGTGGTGGTTGTGACTGATATTTGGCTTAACCAGCTAAAACTTATTGCCGGTGAGAACTGCAAAAACAATCATTTGTACTAAAAAATAAAATTGATGGTGGTTGTGTCTTATATAATGTTTGGCCTAATCAGCTAATTCTTATTGCCAGTGAGAAGTGCAATACTAACATGAGTGGAATTTTTCCACTGATCCGCAGATTTTTGCGGATCGGGTTGTCCGGGCGATTGGCGTAAAATTCTTTTTAAAAAATGGGGTAGGGGGTATGACCGATTCTGCAGGCATTATACCATATGTCATAAGCAGGGATCATATTTTTTTCGGTTTTGTCGGTCCTAGACCGATTGGGGTCATGAAAGACCGATTGAAAATCCCAAACAGTCGGTCCGATTTTGTTTGCTAAAATTCCCATGTCATGAAATCGATTACACAGTGTACATGCTAACACACCCTAATGACATTCTTATCTCGATTAGGTGTGATAAACCACGGAGCGTATATTGACCTCATCTAGAGTCCGTGGATAAATCATTCGCTGCAGTCTCTTAACCGGTCATGACCGGTTTATTGCACGTCAGACCAAGAATAAAAAACTTGTGAACAGCGGATTAAAGTCGCATCCGAAAAGACGCGTCTGAAAGCACGCACTGTAACTAAACAAAACATGCCGATACATTTTCCACCAGCGTAATAATCCGGTAATATAATTATGAATGAAAGTCGCGGATCTGATCGACAGAACAGCCGAAAGTTATTTTTATGGGCGGAACTTCACATAAAATAGTACACAAGAAAAATAATATAAATTGTATAAATCTTTAGTAAAACCGTGTTGGAATCGATATAATTCGTGAATTTTATAGTTTGTTGTTGAATAACTCACGAGCGGAAAATTAGATGCGTGGTTTCAAATGCTTCGCTCTCATGATTTAATCCCTACGCATCAAAACTATTGGCCGTGTGTTATTTGACAACAAACTATTACGTACACAAATATTTTCTTAATTATTTGGTTTATTATTGTCAGTAGCAAACCTATGCACAGACATTTGTTTGGTTCAGTGCATGTTTGTAAGCTATTATCGAGTCGACAACGATTTAAAACATCGGTATAGACTTACACGGATTAATAAAATTGACAACAATGAAAAAAAAGTCTGATAAAACAGCACACGAAACATCAATGAAATAGCAAATGATAAAACCAGTTGAGAAAACTCGAATGTTCTGATTAAAAAAAAATGCTTAAGGGAATTTTACTTGTACGTTTATTATACCACCTTCATGAATGGCAGAATCAATGGTTTATATTTTGACGTAATTTGTCATGATTTCGGACATAAATTTTCGGATACTTTTTCCCCATTTATATCCAGACCGATTGATATTGCGGGAAAATATGATCCCTGGTCATAAGCGGTCCGAAAAATCCGCAGCTGGCGAAATCTCTCCCCATATTACACTGGTAGATTATACCGAAGTATTTTTTGAAAGAAGCGATTTCAGTGTTTTAAGGTTTGTCATTGCGTTATTCACACGATTATGACTAAGTTACTGGCTGGACCAGCTGATAGGAATTGCCTGTGAGAAGTGCAAGACCAATTATTTGTCTGACATATTGATGTTGGTGGTTGTGTCTTATATTTGGCTTGACCAGCTGATACAAATTGCCTGTGAGAAATGCAAGACCAAGCAATTGTCTTAAAAAGTGGTGTTGGTTGTTGTGGTTGTGTCTTATAATTGGCTTTATCAGCTGATAGTTATTGCCTGTGAGAAGTGCAAGACCAAGTTATTTTCTGATAATGATGTTGGTGGTGGTTGTTTCTTATATTTCCCTTCCCAATATAAAATACGCTTTTTACAAAAATACGCTTCAAAAAGTGTATTTTTTTCTGCATTTTTAACGAAAAGAGTATTTATTCTGCATTTTTTTCATGAGTAAGTGCGCGAAAGCGTGTTTCTTCTTATTTGCCCAAAAATACGCTTTCTGTACAAGTGCATTTTTTGCAAACAAAGTTTTTTAATAGTGTTTAGACAAAGTCTTTTTATGCAAAAAGCGTGTTTTTTAATGAAGTGAATTTTTTGAGCATATAAGTGTATCTTCTTATTTGCAAAAAACATCTTTCTGTACAAGTGTATTTTTATGTGCATCTTCGTAAAAAATGATTGAATCTCTAGTAGTGTGTATTTTTGTAATAATTTGTTCAAAAGGGACACTGTAGGAAATAACTGAAGTTAAACTAGGACAGGGATCTACTGTTTATTAGGAGGATTGTACTGAATTCTTTTTAGCTCACCTGATTGCTCAGGATTGTACTGAATTCTTTTTAGCTCACCTGATTGCTCAGGTGAGCTTTTGTGACCGGTCTTTGTCTGTCGTATGTCCGTCCGTTAACATTTGCTCGCAAACACTATAGAGGCCACATTTCTTGTCCCGTCTTCATGAAACTTGGTCAGAAGCTTTGTCCCAATGAAATCTCGGCCGAGTTTGAAACTGGGTTGTGCAAGGTCAAAAACTAGGTCACTAGGTCAAAAAAAGAAAAACCTTGTAAACACTGTAGAAGTCACATTTCATGCCCAATCTTTATGTTACTTTGTCAAAATGTTTGTCTTAATGATATCTTGGTTGAGTTCAAAAGTGGTTCCATTGAAAAACATGGCCACCAGTGGGTGGGGCAGTTTTCCTTATTTGGCTGTAGAGAAACCTTGTAAACACTCTAGAAGTCACAATTTTTGCCCAATCATCATGAAAGTTGGTCAAAATATTGGTTCAATTGATGTCTCGGACGAGTTCAAAAATGGTCAAGATAGGTGAAAAAACATGGCCGCCAGTGGGCAGGGCATTTTTCTCTATATGCATATAGTGGCAGTTTTCCCTATTTGGCTATAGAGAAACCTTGTAAACACTCTAGAAGTCACAATTTTTGCCCAATCATCATGAAAGTTGGTCAAAACATTGCTTTTATTGATATGTCAGACGAGTTTGAAAATGGTCAGGATCGGTGAAAAAAACATGGCAGCCAGTGGGCGGGGCATTATTCTCTATATGTATACAGTGAAAACATGTGAACACAGTTGAAGTCACATTTTTGGCCCAATTTTCATGAAATTTGCTCAGAACATTTGTTTCCTTGATACGAGAGTTGAGTTAAAAAATGGTTCCGGTCAGTTGAATAACATGGCTGCTGGGAGGGGGGCAGTTTTCTCATTATGCCCCCCCCCCTTTCGAAGAAGAGGGGGTATATTGTTTTGCTCATGTCGGTCTGTCAGTCCACCAGATGGTTTCCGGATGATAACTCAAGAGCGCTTATGCCAAGGATCATGAAACTTCATAGGTACATTGATCATGACTCGCAGATGACCCCTATTGATTTTCAGGTCACTAGGTCAAATGTCAAGGTCACGATGACCTGAAATAGTAAAATGGTTTCCGGATGATAACTCAAGAACACTTATGCCTAGGATCATGAAACTTTATAGATACATTGATCATGACTTGCAGATGACCCCTATTGATTTTAAGGTCACTAGGTCAAAGGTCAAGGTCACGGTGACCCAAAGCAGTAAATGGTTTCCGGATGATAACTCAAGAACGCTTATGCCTAGAATCATGAAACTTCATAGATACATTGATCATGTCTCGCAGATAACCCCTATGGATTTTCAGGTTACTAGGTCAAAAATCAAGGTCACGATGACCCGAAATAGTAAAATGGTTTCTGGATGATAACTCAAGTACGCTTAGGCCTAGGATCCTGAAACTTTATAGATACATTGATCATGACTCGCAGATGACCCCTATTGATTTTCAGGTCACTAGGTCAAAGGTCAAGGTCACAGTGACCCAAAGCAGTTAAATGGTTTCCGGATGATAACTCAAGAACACTTATGCCTAGGATCATGAAACTTCATAGATATATTGATCATGACTTGCAGATAACCCCTAAAATAAACTTGATTTTCAGGTCACTAGGTAAAAAATCAAGGTCACAATGACCGGAAATAGTAAAATGGTGTCTGGATGATAACTCAAAGACGCTTAGGCTTAGGATCATGAAACTTCATAGGTACATTGATCATAACTCGTAGATGACCCCTATTGATTTTCAGGTCACTAGGTCAAAGGTCAAGGTCACGATGACCCGAAATAGTAAAATGGTTTCCGGATGATAACTCAAGAAGGCTTAGGCTTAGGATCATGAAACTTCATAGGTACATTGATCATGACTCGTAGATGACCCCTATAGATTTTCAGGTTACTAGGTCAAAGGTTAAGGTCATGGTGACCCGAAATAGTAAAATGGTTTCCAGATGATAACTCAAGAACGCTTATGCCTAGGATCATGAAACTTCATAGGTACATTGATCATGACTCGTGGATGACCCCTATTGATTTTCAGGTCACTAGGTCAAAGGTCAAGGTCACGGTGGCCTGAAATAGTAAAATGGTTTCTGGATGATAACTCAAGAACACTTATGCCTAGGTTCATAAAATGTCATAGGTATATTGATCATGACTCGCAGATGACCCCTATTGATTTTCAGGTCACTAGGTCAAAGGTCAAGGTCACTTACTTCAAATTGTAAAATTGTTCCCGGATGATAACTCAACAATACTTACGCCTAGGATCATGAAATTTTATAGGTACATTGATCATAACTGGCAGATGACCCCTATTGAATTTCAGGTCACTAGGTCAAAGGTCAAGGTCACAGTGACTTGAAACATTAAAATGGTTTCCGGATGATAACTCATAAATGCTTACGCCTAGGATCATGAAACTTCATAGGTACATTGATCATGACTCGCACATGAAATAATGATGAAACTTGACCAGGATGTTTATCTGGACAATATCTAGGTCAAGTTTGACATTTGGTAAAGATTGAATGAACCGACTCCTCTCAAGTGAGCGAACTAGGGCCATCTTGGCCCTCTTGTTCATAATTTAGTATGTTTGACAAAATTAAATTAAAATAGAATTGAGATATAATAATCATGAGACACATCTATCTATAAAAAATAAAAAAATATTTTTTTAATTTTTTTTAGGGGGAATTTTCCCCCCCAAAAGGGGAAAAAATATACTTTTCAGGGGGGAATGCGGCCAAATTTCGGCCGTGGATTTGACAGATTGAGGGCCCTGTGTACACAATGCCATAACTTTTCCTTGCACAATTGTCTGATTATTTTCCTTTTTCATGTCATGCTTTACTTTTGTCTGTGTCTTTACTCCTTTTGATTGCCCTTTGTCGAGCGGCAAATGCGTTGTGGGCAAGGGGGAGTTATTTCAAGACATAAAAATGACAGTGGCATATGATATTTATTAATTTTACTCCTCAACAGCCTATAATATTTATGCCCCCTTCGAAGAAGAGGGGGCATATGGTTTTGCACATGTCGGTCAGTCCGTCGTTCGGTCCGTCCACCAAATGGTTTCCGGATGATACCTCAAGAATGCTTAGGCCTGGGATCAGGAAAGTTCATAGGTTCATTAATCATGACTGGCAGGTCAAAGTTCAAAGTCACATTGACTCGAAGCAGTAAAATGGTTTCCGGATGATACCTCAAGAACGCATAAGCCTGGGATCAGAAAAGTCCATAGGGACATTGGTCATGCACGGCAGATGACCACTATTCACTTTTAGGTCACTAGGTCAAAGTTCAAGGTCACCGTGACTTGAAACAGTAAAATGGTTTCCGAATGATAACTCAAGAACGCTTAAGCGTGGGACCAGGAATTAATTGCCAATCATACTCTAATGTATTCACACAAAGGCTGCCACTACAACTGAGAGCCAATTTGGGGGGCATGCGTGTTTTACAAACAGCCCTTGTTGTATTATGTACCCCTCAACTGCATATGATATTTATATACTGTACCCTCAAACTGTCTACAATATTAATGTACAGTACCCCTGAACTACCAAAACTACCTCTTATATTTATATACTGTGCCCCTGTGCACCTTAGCCAAATTATGTTGGTAAAATGTATGTTGGTAGATTATTATACCTAGCTTGTGATTAACTTTGGGACCACTCAATATCTTTAGTTTATATGGATGAATTGTGCTGAGATTGTATGTGTAGGGAGCTTGCATACAGACCACACTTGAGATAACGCAATTATTTAATTTAATAACTGAAACGCTGAAAGCCTGGTTTCATGGCGGAATCATTTTCTTGTTCATATACTGTAGCCCTAAACTGCTTATATGATTTATATTATCTAACCCTCAACTGCCAATTGCATGTATGTAACAACTTAAATGACATTTATATAAATATAACTCGTGATCTCATTTCAGAAGATTTGCGTAAGATCCTGGGGCCACTGGGCAAAAGGATAGAGGTGCACCAGTGGACAAGTATATTTAATTGAACCTTTAACCATGTTCGTAATTTTAAATAAACTATATGTCAACAAATAATATTTTACTCCTGAGCTTAGCAGGATCATGAGGAGTTGGTCAGAGTTTTAACTAGATGATGTGTAGGTCAAGTTCGAACATGGGCCATGCCGGGTCAAAAACTAGGTCACGGGGTCACTTAGTGTGTTTTAAACCTCACCATGTTGTCCGCTCTCTAATTCAAGTAGTTTTTATCCAATCTTCACCAAAATTGGTCAGAAGTTGTATCTTGATAATGTCTAGGGCAAGTATGAATATGGGTCATGCCGGGTCAAAAATAAGGTCACGGGGTCACTTAGGGCATTTTAAACATCACAATTTTGTCCGCTCTCTAATTCAAGTGGTTTTCATCCAATCTTCACCTAACTTGGTCAGAAGTTGTATCTAGATGATGTCTAGGTCAAGATAGAATATGGGTCATGCCGGGTCAAAAACTAGGGCACGGGGTATCTTAGTGCATTTTAAACCTCACCATGTTGTCCGCTCTCTAATTCAAGTAGTTTTCATCCAATCCTCACCAAACTTGGTCACAAGTTTTATCTAAATGATCTCAAGGACAAGTTTGAACATGGGCCATTCCAGGCCAAAAACTAGGTCACGGGGTCACTTAGTGCGTTTTTTAACATTCAGCATGGTGTCCGCTCTCTAATTCATGTAGTTTACATCCGATCTTCACCAAACTTGGTCAGAAGTTTTATGGAGATGATCTTAAGGCCAAGTTAGAACATGGGCCTTTCTGGGTCAAAAACTAGGTCAAGGGGTCACTTAGTGCGTTTTAAAAATTGAGCATGGTGTCCGCTGTTTTTTTGTAAAGACGACATGCAAAATATCAGGGCTTACTCTGCCATTCGCCAAATTAGCCAATGGCTACAAATTTAACTATTTGGCTAAAGAAAATTCTATTTGGCTACAACTTTTTCTTCATTAAAACTTAAAAATAGCCAAAAATAGAAGAATTTTGCCAAAACAAAGTGAATTTGGCTAAAGAAATTTTTGAGCCAGGGGAAGCCCTGAATATTATGTGTCAATGCAGCATGTGGGGGAATTAGTCAAGTCTGTGACAAAGCTCTAGTTTCCTTTGACAATGTAAGCAGTAACACGCACAATCTCTGTGTTAACTTGATGATGTAGGCAATGTAAGCAGTAACACTCACGATCTCTGTGTAAACTTGATGATGTAGACAATGTAAGCAGTAACACTCACAATCTCTGTGTAAACTTGATGATGTAGGCAATGTAAGCAGGAACACTCACAATCTCTGTGTAAACTTGATGGTGTAGGCAATGTAAGCAGTAACACGCACGATCTCTGTGTAAACTTGATGATGTAGACAATGTAAGCAGTAACACTCACAATCTCTGTGTAAACTTGATGGTGTAGGCAATGTAAGCAGTAACACTCACAATCTCTGTGTTAACTTGATGGTGTAGGCAATGTAAGCAGTAACACTCACAATCTCTGTGTAAACTTGATGATGTAGACAATGTAAGCAGTACCACGCACAATCTCTGTGTTAACTTGATGATGTAGACAATGTAAGCAGTAACACTCACAATCTCTGTGTAAACTTGATGGTGTAGGCAATGTAAGCAGTAACACTCACAATCTCTGTGTAAACTTGATGGTGTAGGCAATGTTAGCAGTAACACGCATGATCTCTGTGTTAACTTGATGATGTAGACAATGTAAGCAGTAACACGCACGATCTCTGTGTTAACTTGATGGTGTAGGCAATGTAAGCAGTAACACTCACGATCTCTGTGTTAACTTGAAGTGGTGTAGGCCAGAGCGTATATTGACAGGAGTTGAATAGAGTATTTGACCCTTACTGTAGTAAATTCAATTTTATGCAATAACTAATCATCTGATTTTATTGGTTTATACTTTATCTTGTTGCTTATTAATTTCTCTTTAAAAAACACAAATCTTTTAGTATATTTCGGTTGTTATTAATAGATTTATAGCGATTTAAACACGAGAAATAAACTTTTTATGTTTTACCCAAGCGCGTTTAACCCTGTCGATACTTTGTCACGTGACCAGTAGCTATCGATTAGCGTACATCGAAGCGCCGAGGTTATACATTTTGATGTACCCACTAACGTCTTTTTTCTAATTTGACTTTAATTTCTCAGCCGATTTTGACAAATTATATATCATTAGAAAGCCTACGTTTTGTAGTTTTCAGATATATAAATATATATGAAGTTTTTCTTCTAATTTGGGCAGCCCGGCAAGTTATAACTTTAACTTTTGCAAATATCATACTGTTTTAGAATCTAGATTTACGGTAAACATGGTCGTACTTTATACAGATTTGTAGTGTTTATATTTTGAGTTCAGTTTTTAAAACTACATCTTGCTTAGAAGAATAAAATTCTGTATACGATAGAAAAAAATTTGTTTTTAAAATGAAAGTAAGTAAGGAATGAATTTGTACCAAAGTAGCGCGGGTTCATAACGCTCCGAACGTTTGGAGTTTTAGAATCTAGGTTTACATGTTAGTACTTTACACCGATTTGTAGCGTTAATATTTATGCCCCCCTTTGAAGAAGAGGGGGTATATTGTTTTGCACATGTCGGTCCGTACGTATGTCCGTCTGTATGTCCGTCCGTCCACCAGATGGTTTTCGGATGATAACTCAAGAACGCTTACGCCTAGGATCATGAAACTTCATAGGTACATTGATCATGACTGGCAGATGACCCCTATTGATTTTGAGGTCACTAGGTCAAAGGTCAAGGTCACAGTGACTCGTTCTTGGATGCAGTTTAGGACCACATTTGCAGATTATATTATGTACTGGTGTCGTGGGGTCTCCGTCCCCACCAGATGGTTTCCGGATGATAACTCAAGAACGCTTACGCCTAGGATCGTGAAACTTCATAGGTACATTGATCATAACTGGCAGATGACCCCTATTGATTTTGAGGTCACTAGGTCAAAGGTCAAGGTCACAGTGACTCGTTCTTGGATGCAGTTTAGGACCACAATTGCAGATTATATTATATACTGGTGTCGTGGGGTCTCCGTCCCCAACAGATGTTTTCAGGATGATAACTCAAGAACGCTTACGCCTAGGTTAAAAAAACTTCATATGTACATTGAGCATGACTGGCAGATGACCCCTATTGATTTTCAGGTCACTTGGTAAAAGGCCAACAGGGGTTTTTCAGCACTGTCTGTGCCTCCAGGAAACGGAGGCATTCCCAAAGCAAACGGACCCGTTCCCAATCAAATTTTGATTGCATTTTTCCCAATTCCAAAAAATAAAATCTTCCAAAATCGTAAAAAGTAAACATAATTTATATCGAAAGAGTGGCTTCCCTTCATTCGCGACGTAATAAAGCCTTTAGTGACACAGAATTTTTGGTGTATTTGCCGGATGCATTTACTCTCAGCGATGACGTTCGAACTGTTCCGCATTATACAAGAGTATATAGAGCCGCACAATACACATTCTATACCATATCTGTAGACGCTTATTTTCAATCATGGCTTCGCACAATAGTAAATATTACATTTAAAAAAACAAAAAATAGATGCTAAAGGATGTGTAACGTTATAATCGATGTTTTCGAAACGCTCAGAATTTTCCGAAATTAATGCCACGAGTAACCCTGAACAGACAAGCTCGGACGATACGCAGCAAAATGTAACAGCAACAGAAGTAATGCCAGGGCCGTCAATAACAAAATCGGCAACTGAATGCTCAGAGCCTTGTAAGAAAGTTGTAGTTCAATCGTCATTTAATACATTAAAGTATGAAATGAAATACCCATGGCTCTATTTTAGCTCGGCCAAAAATGTTGCTGTAACTTGTGTTTGGGCAGTGTTTGTTTTGCATGTGTTTATATAAAGAAAATTGTTAAACCACAGACTTATTTAAGCATGATTAATTCAATTTTTTTCCCCAAAATGAGCCGTTTCACGAAACAAAAATTCCCAAAATGGGCAATTTTGTCGATAAAAAATTCCCAATTTGGTCAGACTCCTTTTCCCAAAGCAGGCAGAAAAACCCCTGGTCAAGGTCACTGACTCGAAATAGTAAAATGGTTCCCGGATGATAACTCAACAATACTTACGCCTAGGATCATGAAATTTTATAGGTACATTGATCATAACTGGCAGATGACCCCTATTGAATTTCAGGTCACTAGGTCAAAGGTCAAGGTTACAGTGACTTGAAACAGTAAAATGGTTTCCGGATGATAACCAAAAATGCTTACGCCTAGGATCATGAAACTTCATAGAAACATTGATCATGACTGGCAGATGACCCCTATTGATTTTCAGGTCAATAGGTCAAAGGTCAAGGTCACAGTGACTTGAAACAATAAAATGGTTCCCGGATGATAACTCAACAATACTTACGCCCAGGATAACTCAAGAACGCTTAGGCCAAGGATCATGAAATTTTATAGGTACATTGATCATAACTGGCAGATGACCCCTATTGAATTTCAGGTCACTAGGTCAAAGGTCAAGGTCACAGTGACTTGAAACAGTAAAATGGTTTCCGGATGATAACTCAAAAATGCTTACGCCTAGGATCATGAAACTTCATAGGGACATTGATCATGACTGGCAGATGACCTCTATTGATTTTCAGGTCACTAGGTCAAAGTTCAAGGTCACAGTGACAAAAAACGTATTCACACAATGGCTGCCACTACAACTGACAGCCCATATGGGGGGCATGCATGTTTTACAAACAGCCCTTGTTTTATTAGACATTGTTCAAGGTGAATTTAAATGCGTATAAAAACCTTATTTTGTGCTATAATGTGCTATAATGTATGGTAGAAAGATTTGGCTATAGAGAAACCTTGTAAACACACTAGAAGTCACAATTTTTGCCCAATCATCATGAAACTTGGTACAAAGATTGGTTTTATATATATCACATAATTAATGCCATAATTTTTGCCCTTAGATTGTCCAAATGTTCATTATATTATATAAAATCCTTGTAAACACTCTAGAGGTCACAATTTTGTTTCAGTTTTTATGAATCTTGGTCATAATATTTATTTTTGTAAGCAAAGTTTGATGTTTGGTAAGGGGGGGGGGGGGGTCAACTCAAAATAAAGGTCACCAGGTCAAATCTTACAAAAACAAAAACACTCCATATGCCAGAGTTTTGGTTCAATAATGATGAAACTTGACCAGGATGTTTGTCTGGACAATATCTAGGTAAAGTTTGACGTTTGGTAAAGATTGAATGAACCGACTCCTCTCAGGTGAGCGAACTAGGGCCATCTTGGCCCTCTTGTGTTGATAATCTCACTGTGTAACATAGTGGGTGGGGTAAACATGATGAAAAACGCCGGAATAAGGAGAAGAACATTTAAAAATAGGGGTTTATTGTATGAACCTTCATTTGTAAGGTAAGATAAGATGATAAAACTTTCAAACTCGAAACCACGTTGTTGGTATTCGTCAAATATTCGGTTCGGGAGGTGGCGATTTAACGAATACAATTCGTCCACAGCCATATTCGAGTAATTTGAATATTTAAATGTATCGTTCCACCCTTGTTAGAGACAAAAATGTTATTTGAGGGCTAAAATGATTTTTTTAAGATAAAAAAGTTATTTGAGAGATAAAAATGCTATTTTAGAGATAAACATGGTATTTAAGAGCTAAAAATGTTTTTTTTTAGAGATAGAAATGTTATTTGAGAGATAAAAATGCTATTTTAGAGATAACAATGCTATTTCAGGGTCCAAGAGGGGTCAGTGGCTTTGCAGGTTGTTAGGTAGATCCTGGAATTGGAACTCCTGGCTGTAAAGGAGAGCCCGGACAAACAGGTCAACCCGGATTGCCTGGGGCTGCTACAGGCGCTGGAAGCAAGGGGACAAGGTATGGGGGCCATGATTGGTGACTTGGATAAAAGCGTGGGACAAAAGGATGAAGCTCAAAACTACTGTTAAGCATTGCAGATTCATAAAAGTTATTTACAAGTTTCCACAGATCATCAATTTTAACCCACAAGTGATAGTCTGTGTTTAAACCTTTTTATTTTAGGGTTGATTGCATCAAAAGCCCTCTGCTTATTGAAAAGGTTATGAGTCTGTTTATTGTGTAGAAACAGTACTTGGTATATTTTAGGGAAGGATAAAGAACGCTACCAGAGAAGGGATTGAAACAGTGACCTCCTTGGGTCGTATTTCAGAAGCATCTTGTATTCTTATCCTTAAATTGGGGAATTTTCTTAAGTGTTTCATTTCATATTGCAATAGATTGCATCAAGATATACATTTAAATAACATCATTATGCCAATGTTATTTTAGGAATACCAAAAACACATGTGTTTCCTTATTTAGTAAACGTTGAGTTAACAGATTTTGAAAAAGAATGAAGTTGTTTCTCTGTTTTCTATAATTGTTTACTTATTTAGTAAAGAAATACAAAACATTGTAATTTTGAACTTAAGTGAAATTATTAACGAAATGACTTAAGATGTTTCTTGAATACCACCCCTGGTTGCTAAGCGGACTCTATTCCTGCAATGCATTGGCCACCTCAAATTATTAGTTATTGGATTTGTTGTTGGAGTGAAGTGTTAAAAAAAAAGATCAATCTGAAAACTATTGTAAATCATAAGCAGATACATAGCGGATTTTTTTTGGGATCCATAGATTATTGATTTTAATACACCAATCAATAGATAATTGATTTTAATAAATCATTTTACTTCATATGAAATACTGTAAAATCATTTACATAACTAATTATGTAACATTTGCATAAAATTTTGTACAAAAAAAAATACTTTCACGGTAAGCCTCTTTCTGTCATTTTCGAACCTGTTTGTGTGAAATTTGTGGATCTTCCATGTGACTAAAGATGAGTTACTTTGTTTCTAAGGAGACCCTGGTAATGATGGAAAACCTGTACGGGATGTAAGTATTCTTTATAATGTACCCGCTTCATAAATAGCCCTGGGGGACTTACCATTTTCAAAAAAGAAGGGAATATACAAATGCCAGTGAACAAAGTAGTATATGAATTTGGAATAAGACATTCATCTTGAATTAAACAAAAAAATCAACAATGAATTATATGCAGTTTTACCTATTGTATTTATTAATTTTGACAACTTGAGACGCGTTTTGAGAAAACTGGGTATAATGCAAATGCGTTACGTGCCGTCCCAGATTAGCCTGTGCAGTCCCCACAGGCTAATCAGGGACTACACTTACCGCTTTTATGACATTTTTTGTTTAAATGAAGTCTCTAAGCGAAAATCCAATTTAGGCAGAAAGTGTCGTCCCTGATTAGCCTGTGCGGACTGCACAGGCTAATCTGGGACGACACTTTTCGCACAAGCATTATGCCCAGTTTTCTCAGAACACGACACAATTATAAGTTTATAAGACGCTTGCCTTTATAATGGAATCAGTGTAAGCAGAAAATAAGCACGCTGCTACAGAAAAAACCTGGACCTTTTGTGATCTATTTACAACGTAATCATGGACCATTGAAGCTTCTAGACCCTTGTAGACAACATCTATTTAACCATGATCCACATTAACCTTTGTCCCTTGTGACCCATAGGGAGAAGCATGTGCTAGATGACCTCAGGGATTGCCTGGAAACCAAAGTGACGACAGTGGAAGGGGAATCGTGGGGCCTGAGGGACCTAAGGGCGAAAGGGTAAGTTTGGGTGTTAAATCACAAAAGTGTTTAATTGATCTTAAAGTTTTATATTCTATATTGACCATGAAGTTTAATAGTTTAATTTAATCTTGAAATTTAAAAGTTTATATTGAGTTTGATATGTTATTTTGACCTTTAAGTTGTATATTTCATATTGACCTTGAAGTTGTATATAAACCTTGCGGTTGTATTGTTTATAATGACCTTGAAGTTGTATAATTTATGTTTACCTTTCAGTTTTATATTTTATATTGATCTTTATTTTATTAATAGGAGATGAAATTCACTGTTTTATTTAAGAACATTTGATTATGATAATTTTTAACCAGGTTTTCCGAAGGAAAAAACTGGTTATTAGATTGGCGAATGCGGGCGGGCTGGCTGGCTGGCTGGCGGGCTGGCGGGCGGGCGGAACAAGCTTGTCCGGGCCATAACTATGTCGTTCATTGTCAGATTTTAAAATCATTTGGCACATTTGTTCACCATCATTGGACGGTGTGTCGCGCGAAATAATTACGTCGATATCTCCAAGCTCAAGGTCACACTTTGAGTTCAAAGGTCAAAAATGGCCATAAATGAGCTTGTCCTGGCCATAACTATGTCATTCATTGTGAGATTTTAAAATCATTTGGCACATTTGTTCACCATCATGGGACGGTGTGTCGCACGAAAGAATCACGTCAATATCTCCAATGTCAAGGTCGCCACGACTAAAAATATATTTTTTTAAAAACAAACTTACAAAGGGGGTTAATTTTGTTTGTTCATTTCAAAAGTTCAGTTTGAGTTTTCTCCCTTTATCAGATTTTTTTTCACAATGAAAACCTGGTTTTGTGACAATTTTGTCCCTTGTTATTTCATGAAATTCAATATTCAATGTTAGAAAACTTTAACAACCTTTAACCTTTCACCTCTCAGGGTCCACCTGGATACCCGGGTCAGAACGGTCTGCCAGGTACAAGATACAAGATACAAGAATCTTTATTTAACGTCGGATGTGAATAACAATAAACATTAGCTCATGAGCTATTTCCCGACAAAACAATTGTATATATATAACAAGTGTATATTGAGCTGAAAGAAAGAAAGATTAAGCATATTATATAAGCATTTATAGTACAAGGACATATTTAAAGCATATGAAACACAAAATTAAGTAAAAATGTTCATTAAAAGCATAATATTTTGTAAGTTACACACAAATACGACAAAGGGAAATATACCTAAAAACTGTATTGGAGCTGTTTTTGCATAGTTCATAATTAAAACATATGTTATACACTTTTAAGTTGTACAAACAAAGCATTGCAGACCTTTATTAAAATTTAAGATAATAAAACAATGTCGGGATGGTGTGGGAGAGAGAGGACCCATGGGACCACCAGGACCACCTGGAGACGCGACTGCACTGCGGGGCCCACTGGGGCAACCCGGAGCACCTGGTCTGCCCGGAACAGGATCTGGGTCTGGAGGTGACGGAGCTGCTGTAAGTATGGAATGTGTTGGTCCGACCTCCGGTAAAGTTTAATCCAATGTTAGTATAGTAGTCCAGCCGTGAGTTAAGTTTAATTTAATGTTGGTATAGTAGTCCAGCCATGCATTAAGTTTACTCCAATTTTAGTATAGTCATCGAGCCAATGAGTTAAATGCTGTGGACAAAACAGGCTTAATGCATGTGTGTGAAGTGAGGCTTAATGCATGTGTGTGAAGTGAGGCTTAATGCATGTGTGTGAAGTGAGGCTTAATGCATGTGTGTGAAGTGAGGCTTAATGCATGTGTGTGAAGTGAGGCTTAATGCATGTGTGTGAAGTGAGGCTTAATGCATGTGTGTGAAGTGAGGCTTAATGCATGTGTGTGAAGTGAGGCTTAATGCATGTGTGTGAAGTGAGGCTTAATGCATGTGTGTGAAGTGAGGCTTAATGCATGTGTGTGAAGTGAGGCTTAATGCATGTGTGTGAAGTGAGGCTTAATGCATGTGTGTGAAGTGAGGCTTAATGCATGTGTGTGAAGTGAGGCTTAATGCATGTGTGTGAAGTGAGGCTTAATGCATGTGTGTGAAGTGAGGCTTAATGCATGTGTGTGAAGTGTAGTTCCAGATAAGCCTGTGCAGCCCACACAGGCTTATCAGGGATGACACTTTCTGCCAAAGCTGAATGCTTGTTTGGAAGATATTTCCTATAAAAGCCAGATGTGTGGTCCCTTAGTATCCTGACTGCACAGGCTAATCTTGAACAATTCTTTGCAACATGCAATAAGCCTATTTTGCCAGGGCAAGGCTCGTTAATTTATTGTTAAAGTATTTTAATGTATGCATTCAGTTTGTACTGTGTCTGGTCATATTTCAGACCCCAGCTCAATTTGTCATTTTAGTTCATTTCAGACCCTAGTTAAGTTTGTCTTTGGATTTATTTCATACTCCAGTTAAGTTTGTACTCTCTTTTGGCTCAGTTCAGACCTTACTTTTGTTTTTACTGTCTTTGGATTAATTTCAGACTCCCAGTTCAGTTTGTCATATTGGGTTCATTTCAGACCCCAGTTCAGTTTGTCTTTGTGTTCATTTCAGACTAAAGTTCAGTTTGTTTTTGGGTTCATTTCAGACCGGAGTTCAGACTGTTTTGGGGCTCATTCCAGACCCCTGTTTAGTTTGTAGGTACTATCTTTGGGTTGTCCTCAAACACCTGTTCAATTTGTCTTTCGCATCATCTCAGACCATAGATCAGTTTGTCTTTGGGTTAATATCAGACTCCAGATCAGATTTCACTGACTTTGGGTTTATCTAAGACCCAGTTCAGTTTGTCTTTGGGTTCATTTCAGACCCCGGTTCAGTTTGCTGACAAGTCTGAGCTCAAGAGAGCAGCTTACAAAATTCCAATTGGAACGCTGGCCTTCGTACTGAACACAGAACAAGTGTATATACGCGTTTCCCAGGGTTGGAGAAGTATAACGGTGAGCATTTCAGAGTTATTTCCTTTAGTAAAAATGTGTACCTGCAAGGGGCAGATGAAAATAAACCCAGACTAGAATTTTTTTTCTAATGATAAATGTATTTTACTTGCTGTAAAGAGTTATTTATTGTGAGCACAATCAGCCATTTTAATTGTTTTGTAAAAAAAACAAAAACATGCAGTTTTGTCTAAATGGAGTAATCTTATAAGAAGGGGTATTGTATATATTGGGATTACGCACTTGGTTCATAAAGATGTGTCAATGTCCTGGGTAGAACTTGTACTTGATGTCTTTGGGGAGATCTAAAGAATGCTTCCAAGGAGGGGATCAAACCTTTACCTCACAGTTGCTGGGCGGGCACCGTATCCACTATGACACCACATATCTTGTCATAGCACGACAAATCTTAAATCTTTATCAGAATTTGCATTTGAAAACAAAGGTTACTTTTTGATACTACAGTTATGTGTTGCATACAAATTGTTTTAATTCCTAATGATACTTACTTTGTAGCCTGGAAATGACTTAATTCGTTTGCTGCCAGAAACACCAGTAGTAAGTTACTTCCCTTGGCTGTAATCTTGCCATTTATAACTTAAAGTACCTCCCTGTGCCATGATCTTGCTATTTACACATAGACATGTTTTTCGTACCGGTATTCTACGTTAAATTAAATTCAAATGATCAACACGCACAAATAATTCACTTACACCAATGCACACAGAAGTAGTTAAAAAATCTGATTTTAACACATATTTAGGGATTTTGTTTGACTCCATAAACATGTAACTCGTGTACTGCTTACATATAAATAGAAGCATTTGATTTTTTATCAAACCAGCGTGAAATATATTTTGATAAACTTCATGTTTAGTATTAGATGGAGTGTTGTATTGTAAACTTATATTGTAAACTTATTCTAGAATGAATGACACTATTAACTAGTATTTTTGTTGCAAGCAAATGCTAGGTCCTATACATTTTGCGTGTGACATGTTAGATTGTATGCATTGACTAGATGTGTAGGATTACACAAATTAAACAAAAGTATTGGAATGCCAATATTGCAAATACAATGTCAGTGTCAAGTAACGCTCTCTCTATTGGTCATTGTCGGCCTGGGTACTACTTACATGTACTTTGGGTATTCTCAAGTTTACTTAAATGTACCCTGGATACGGAAAATATACTTACACATACCCGACCAATTTAGACTGTACCCGATTTTAATTCCCCCCTAAAATCCGATGTCATAAAAAGCGCTACGGAATACAAAACAAAATTCTTGCTAAAAAAAGAGAAAATCCTCAAAATATAATATAGAGGCCATTTTACACATTATTTTCATAAATATGAACATAATTAATTTGAAAAAAAGCCAACAAGGACCAATTTAGCATAAGTATTCCTGGGTACGTTTCAGTATATTTTCTGTACCTGGGATACATGTAAGTATACTTTAGTGTACTCAGGGTACATTTAAGTATTACCCGAGCAGACGATGACCAATCGAGCTATTACTTTGGGGAGTTAATTTCTACAATTTAAGTCTTATATTATAATACAAAAAGGCTAATTATTGTCTGGCTTCATTTAAAATCCATGGAAATAAAAAATAATTGACTTCCGAAGCCATTACGAAACAAGACATTAATTAAGATGTGCTACAAAAAACCTTAACTAAAATAATATTCCGTAAAATCATTTATATTTGTCGGCATAAATTATGTGTTGTTTTTTTATAATTCTTTTGTAGACTCGTAAAGTCATGGATTTCTAATTTTTGTGGGGGAAAAAAGAGGAAATTGCGTCAGTAATTTTCCTCTGTTTTTGGGTTAAATGTGTTGATCAGTAAACCCACAAATTGAAAATAAGTTTCACACAAATAATAATGTTTTTACAGTATTTTAGTTTAAGCTACACATGACAAGCCATGTTATCCATAGGAGTTGGGATCTTGTCATTATTTATGGTGATATGCAAAATTAACTTAACACTTTCCCACTCAGAAGCAAAGTTAAAATGGCTATGTGCCAACAGCATCAAACCAAAATAGCCTGTGAGTATTTCACAGTCTGTTCAAGTTTTATGCTGTTTGCTGCTCATCAGTATCTAAGGGTTGGAAATGAAGTCTTTAAAACTTAAATATATTAAGAAAGGTCTTTAATTAAAGTTAACTTTCTAAGGGAAAACCCATGCGTAAAAATCTAAGTGGTTAAGGGTAAACCAAACACTATTTTTACTAGGTGACAATGTAGAGGGTTGAATGTGAAACAATTGTATCTTGTATAGAAATTTGAAGCAGATACATCAGTCTGCATATTTGTAAAAAAAGTATTAAACAATTGATCTCAAGAATTAAGTTGTTTTGTTTCTTACTTCTATTGTACAAACTTGACTCCTTGAGGTTATTATTTTTTCTTAATCTACCACATGTTGTGTGGAATTATTTAAATTTTGGAGATGAAAGACGAATTATGTGTGGCTGATATTCTAAATTTAAGCACTGTGTTTTTAAGTCTCTTACAGTCATTTATGCATTATTATAATGTATCAATTGCCTATATGTCTTGCTTGGTATTGCACACCGGCTTTGAAAAATTTGTTTATCATACGGCATATACCCAGCTTCACAGGTTGTATAAATGGGTATCATATCATTTCCAATTTAAAGAGACCTCTTTGCAGATTTTGGCATGTTTTTCATTAAATGCTTTACATTTGATAATTATAAACAGTGAAACTAATAAGCTTAAAAAAAAATCAAGAATAAAAGAGAAGGAAAAAGAAAAAAAAAGAGAAAAAAAAGTAATCCTTAAATGGACTTGAGCCCCTGAGCCATGGAGTGTGTTTCAGGAACCTGTTGAGGGGGAGACACGTGGCCAGCTGGCAGCCAAGAGCAAACTGCATCAGGAGGCAGACGAGAAGAAGGCCCTGAAGACTGAGGCATACAACTCGCAGGACAGGCTGGTGAAGTCACGCCGCAAGCCGCACGAGGATGACGAAAACATGGAGTTGGAGAAGCAGCGCTCCAGCATGGTAGCCTTCGAGAAGAAGCAGCCCAAGTTTGATCACCTACATGTCTTAAAGAGGTGGGTGTACCATAGGGAGACCTGTGTTTATTCATTTGTCATATGAAGGCTTGTTCATTCATTTTGCATATAAAGGAAGTCCTTTGACCTATTTTCAAACTAAGAAAAATAGGCACTACAGTTGTACAATGCCAAATGATATTTCTTTAGCTTACCCAAAAGGACTTAATAATTTTTATTTGAAGATCTCTTTTCATGTGGATTTTTTTTCCTCCAAAATTAGATTAATGAAATATAAAAAGCTTGACAGTAACTGTTCATACATTTATTAACAAACAAGCTGAGAATTGAATTAAATGTATGCCTTGGATTTGCTAACATGCCATCTCATTGGTATATATGTCATTTTAACAAAGTTTTACTTTTTATTCTCCCCCAAAATTTATTTTGGGGGGAGCATATAGTCGCCGCTTTGCTGTCTGTGCGTGTGTGTGTGCGTCTGTCCGTCCGTGCACAATTTTTGTCCAGGCTATTTCTCAGCAACTAATGACCAGAATTCAATGAAACTTTATGGGAAGCTTTACTACCAAATGGAGATGTGCATATTATCAGCCGGTTCTAGTCGGATGGTTTTTCACAGAGTTATAGCCCTTTGAAATTTTCCATTAACTGTACATATAGTGCAATTCTTGTCCGGGCAATTTCTCAGCAACTAATGACCGGAATTCAATGAAACTTTATGGGAAGCTTCACTACCAAAAGGAGATGTGCATATGATCAGCCAATTCTGGTCGGATGATTTTTCTCAGAGTTATGGCCCTTTGAAATTTTCCATTAACTGTACATATAGTGCAATTCTTGTCTGGGCTATTTCTCAGCAACGAATGACCGGAATTCAATGAAACTTTATGGGAAGCTTCACTACCAAGAGGACATGTGCATATTATCAGCTGATTCTGGTCAGATCATTTTTCACAGAGTTATGGCCCTTTGAAATTTTTGTTTTAACTGTACATATAGTGCAATTCTTGTCTGGGCTATTTCTCAGCAACTAATGACCGGAATTCAATGAAACTTTATGGGAAGCTTCACTACCAAAAGGAGATGTGCATATTATCATATTATGTGCCGGTTCTGGTCGGATGATTTTTCACAGAGTTATGGCCCTTTGAAATTTTCCATTAACTGTATGTACACATAATGTGTGTGAGTATGTGTTTCAGGCTGCTCCAGGAGAAGGACGCTGCAGAGAAGGAGAGTCGTGACAAGGAGACCAAGATCCTGAACCTGAACACGAATGCCAAGCAGAAGCAGGAGAATGACATGAAAGACTTTAAGCAGCAGGTGGAGGCTCAGATGAAGGACTTTGGTTGTGAGCTCGACGAGGCTGGATGTGCCAGGGACGAGATGCAGGGACCGTTTAAAGGTAATCTTGCAGTAGAAATGTGTTGGGTGGCATCTTTCAATTTAGGATTTTCCTGGTTGAATGTGGTTGTTTTGTTTGTTATTAGTGTTTGATTGTATCCTGAACACTTTCCCGCTTCGAAGCAGGTGAAAATGTCCAGTTTTATGCTGTATGCTGCTCTGAAGTATCTAACAGTTGGATATGAAGCCTGTAATACTTTAAAGTAGTAAGAAAGGTCTTTAATTATACCCCCACAAACAAAGTTTAGGGGGGTATATAGGAGTGAACTTGTCTGTCGGTCGGTCCGTATTAAGTGTCCGCTCTCTAATTCAAGTTGTTTTCATCCAATCTTCACCAAACTTGGTCAGATGTTGTATCTAGATGATGTCTAGGTCTATTAGAATATGGGTCACCCCCGGTCAAAAACTAGGTCAAGGGGTCACTTTGTGCGTTTTAAACATTGAGCATGGTGTCTGTTCTCTAATTCAAGTAGTTTCCATCAGAGCTTCACCAAACTTGGTCAGAAGTTGTATCTAGATGATGTCTAGGTCAAGTTTGAACATGGGTCATGGCAGGTCAAAAGTTAGGTCACGGGGTCACTTAGTGCGTTTGAAACATTCAGTTTGTTGTTTGCTCTCTAATTCAAGTAGTTTTCATCCAATATCTTCACCAAACTTGGTCTTGAGATTTACCTAGATGATCTCTATGCCAAGTTAGAACATGGGCCATGCAGGGCCAAAAACTATCTCACGGGGTCACTTAGTGTGTTTTTTAACATTCAGCATGTTGTCCGCTCACTTATTCAACTAGTTTTCATTCGATCTTCACCAGACTTGGTCAGAAGTTTTATCTTGATGATCTTAAGTCCAAGTTTGAACATGGGCCATGCAAGATCAAAAAATAGGTCACTGAGTACGTTTTACACACTCAGCATGGTGTCCGCTCTCTAATTCAAGTAGTTTTCATCTGATCTTCACCACACTTGGTCAGAAGTTGAATCTAAATGATGTGTAGCTGAAGTTCGAACATGGGCCATGCCGGGTCAAAGACTAGGTCACCGGGTCACTTAGTGCGTTTTAAACATTGAGCATGGTGTCTGCTGTTTTTTATGAAGACAACATGCAAAATATTCCGTGTCCATGCAGCATGTGGGGGTATTTGTCTCGTCTGTGACAAAGCTCTAGTTTGATTTGATTTTAGAATGGGTTAAAAACGCTTTAAAATGCACATCTCAGTGGTAAAGGGTTAAATCAGTCAATGTATGAGTTCAAAAATCAACTAATAATATCTTGCCTTATTGCAATTATTTTATTTTATTATTTTGTTAATGAAAACTAGCAATACAAAACATAAATCATTATGTGCCATGCAGATTCAATGAATTATAAATACTCTTGGCTGCCGAGGCTTGATTCATGTGCCATGCAGATTCAATGAATTAGAAATACTCTTGGCTGCTGGGACTTGATTCATTCACAGGCCAATCACATTCAACACTTTCGGCCTAGACTTGGTTTTTTGTTAAGAAGAGACGTCTTGCAAATGAAAAATTCCATAAAAGGGTAAAGTATTGTCCCTGAATATCCTGTTGTCCCTGAATATCCTGTTGTCCCTGAATATCCTGTTGTCCCTGAATATCCTGTTGTCCCTGAATATCCTGTTGTCCCTGAATATCCTGTTGTCCCTGAATATCCTGTTGTCCCTGAATATCCTGTGGTGTCTGCAAATCTGGGAGGATACTTAGTGCACATATTTTATTCCTTGTTTTGACAGAGCGCAGCCAAAATTGTTCTCAGCTGTTCTGCAGAAACCTCACAGTTCAATTCTGAGATTTATGCTTTCAGGGAATGAGAAGCGCCTGAAGACACTGGAGACAGACAACATCCAACTGCATGAGAAGCGCCTGAAGACACTGGAGACAGACAACATCCAACTGCAAAACAACCTGGCTGCTACTGAGCACGCAAAAAGCAATGCTGAGGCAGAGAGGGATGCACTGCAGGATGAAATCAGCAACAACTCAGCCGCAAAGTAGGGCTTCACCTCTATTTTATGTCTGGTCCAGACTGACATAAAATTTAGCCTGACATAGTTGTGTTTTCATGAACAAGATAATGTGCATCAAATTTCTAACCAAGCTTCAAGTGAAGTCATGCAGACTTAGATCCTGGAATCTTTAATATACTATTCTTTGTCTTTATGAAATTTACTCCCAAAGCTTCAAATTGCAACAAATGTTATAAAAACTTCTATACATTAAGTAGCACAAAGCATAAGTTTCAGAAAAAGATTCTATGTGAAATTTTGTCAATTGAATGTTCACAGAATTGTTATCCATCTTTTATTTATTACATTGTGAAAAAGCATTTGAGGCTGGCTCTGGAAAGAACGTGCTTAATGAATGTGCCTTCAGTGTTGTTTAAGATTAGCCTGTGCAGTTTACAATAGTATTTTTTATTGAAAGAAATTCTGTTCTAAGCGAAAATCCAGTTAAGGGGTAAACAGACATCCCTGAATAGCCTGACAGACATCCCTGAATAGCATGACAGACATCCCTGAATAGCCTGACAGACATCCCTGAATAGCATGACAGACATCCCTGAATAGCCTGACAGACATCCCTGAATAGCCTGACAGACATCCCTGAATAGCATGACAGACATCCCTGAATAGCATGACAGACATCCCTGAATAGCCTGACAGACATCCCTGAATAGCCTGACAGACATTCCTGAATAGGTTGACAGACATCCCTGAATAGCCTGACAGACATCCCTGAATAGCCTGACAGACATCCCTGAAAAGCCTGACAGACATCCCTGAATAGCCTGACAGACATCCCTGAATAGCCTGACAGACATCCCTGAATAGCCTGACAGACATCCCTGAATAGCCTAACAGACATCCCTGAATAGCCTGACAGACATCCATGAATAGCCTGACAGACATCCCTGAATAGCCTAACAGACATCCCTGAATAGCCTGACAGACATCCCTGAATAGCCTGACAGACATCCCTGAATAGCCTGACAGACATCCCTGAATAGCCTGACAGACATCCCTGAATAGCCTAACAGACATCCCTGAATAGCCTGACAGACATCCCTGAATAGCCTGACAGACATCCCTGAATAGCATGACAGACATCCCTGAATAGCCTGACAGACATCCCTGAATAGCCTGACAGACATCCCTGAATAGCCTGATTGGGCTGCAAAGGCTAATCTGGAACAACACATAGCACATGCATTAAGCTCTTTGTTCCCAGAGCTTGGTTTATTTGAAAGGAACTGTTTTGATGTGAAACGAGCTGATTTCTTGTAACCTTTGGTAATTGTTCTTTGGTAAGTGGCCTTACGTAATGGTCTTAATGGCAGGTCTGCACTGCTGAATGATAAGCACAGCCTGAAGGCCAGGAACAGCCAGCTGGAAATTGAGCTGGAGGAGAAACAATTCTCCAACGCTGACCTTGTGGTTAAGACACGCGAGGCAACCATGCAGGTAGGAAGGACAACAGTTCAGTGTATTGACTGCAATTATATTTGTTAAAGCGAGATTATATGATTTTGTCAAACATTTATTTATTTATATAAAATGTGTAAAAAACTTATTAAACATATATTTCAATATAAATTAAAATAAAAGTTAAGAAGAACATGTGTAGAAAAATGCGAAATAAGCCAGTTATTTAACTCTGAAATTGAAAATGTCTGTACATGTATGATGTGAATCTAAATTTAGTTTAACGGTTCATTTTAAATTCCTGCAACGATATCTATTCATATGACACACGAACACTTACTAAAAAGACAAATACTTCAGTTATTGTGGGAAAATATGTACAAAATATCTTCATCACAATCGGCTTGGGGCGCTAATTTGTCTTTGCTGCATTTTATGAAATTCATCTCCAATGAATACTTTTTTTTGCCTATTTTGTGTTATTGTAACATATTTTATCAATTTATTACAATTAAACACATATAAAAAATCGTATAATCTCGCTTTAAGTTTTGGTATTAATTAATAGTTTTCTTCTGTAAGTAATAGGTTTGCATGTCTTGATCTGTACAAGAACTACACGCAAGTCAACACACGCAATAAAATAATTTTCAAAGTTGTATATTTGGTTTATTAATCTATCTTTATAACCGTTGATTGATTTCGGGACATTAAAGGCAACAATTTTTATATTTATGGTATTCACCCAAGTGTTGAAAAGAACTTTACAAAATCTTGTACAAGGTTTCATGTGGTTTAAGCATGTCGTTTCACTCAATGACCCTTTTTGAACTGTTTGCCAGTTAGTTTGCAGGCTGCAGCATATTGGTTCACCACTCCTGTTTGAAACCAAGTGTTATTGTTTATTCCTTTCTTGTTCAGAAATAAAGTGAAAACCAGCATACAACCAGAACAGCGAGTAACTGACAGGCTGTTCAGGTTGATGTTGTGTGCTGCTCATCAGTATCAAATGGTTGTAAATGAAGCCATTAAAACTTGAATCTAGTAAGAAAGGTATTTCATTTAATATGATTTATTAAGGGACTACAAAATCATCAAAATGCGTATCTAAGTGTTCTTGTTTTTCTCAGTTTGAGAAGTGCCAGGCAGACCTGCGTAATGAGAGCCAGAGGTTGCAGCTGGAGGTCAAGGACTTGAAGGAGAAGCTGGCCAAGGTTGAGGGACGGCTGGGGAAAAAAAAGTGGAAGGTGGCAACCCTGAAGGAGCAGCTTGATCTGGAGAGAAAGTAAGCAGAGGGCTCTTTGTATGTGTTTGTGCGTGTGTCCAGGTGTCTTAGTGCAAACATTGCAGGCATTCAATTTGGTTTTCAACTCAAACATTATATCAATAACCTTGTAAAACTTGGTGCCATCTGTGTAAAAATTGAAAGATTTGAAATGGGAATAGGAGTTTTTTTAGCTGCTTTTCAAATCGTCCATTTTTATGTCTGATATTGAGGTTTGAGTGTGAAACTTTTTTATCTGAGATATAAATGTTTAGCAGGTAAAGTATTTAAGAAAACAAAACAAAATTGAGAATATAGGAATGATGAATTAGTTTTAAACTTAAATGTGTCTGTTCATGAGATCCTTGGACAAACATTGTTTATGTTCTCCAAAAAAATTATAAATCTCTATATTACTAGTCATTTTTTAGCATGTGACTGGCTAGATAGTAAATTAAACTTGTCAGTCCATTCCTGTGCTGAAAATACTGATAAATAACCAGCTGTCTATAGCCTTTTTGAGCCTCGCCTGGAAATGGATTTGTGTAAAGTGTCAGTTGAGATTAGCCTCTGCAATCTGCACACCCTAACCCTGCAATCTGCACACCCTAACCCTGCAATCTGCACAGGCTAATCAGGGGAGACAATCTGCACAGGCTAATCAGGGGAGACAATCTGCACAGGCTAATCAGGGGAGACAATCTGCACAGGCTAATCAGGGGAGACAATCTGCACAGGCTAATCAGGGGAGACATTTTCTGCCTTAACTAGGTTTTTGTTTAAAAGAAACTCCCCTTCAAACAAAAATTCCATAAAAGCTGGAATTGTCCCTAATTAGCCTATGCGGACTGCACAGGCTAACATGGGATGACACTTTATACCCATGTCTTGAGCCCATGAGAACAAAACCCCTCTTGTTACCATTAACATGTACTGTTGTTCCTCTGAAGGGAGCGTGGCAACATGCAGCTGGCCATCCGGCGCCTGGAGAAGAAACTGAAGGAGGAGCGTCGCAATGCCAACCAGTACAAGGATCAAGTATGGCACACTGGCTACTTCTTGGAGGGGCTTTGGGCAGTTGTTTGACATTTGTAATGTGAGATATTGCTTCAGGATATTTCGATTATACTTACTTCAGTGTGTGTTTTTTTCACCATTTTGGATTGGAAAAATATGCGGCATACAGACATTTTCGATTACAGAATTAAATATCTCGCTTATTTCGCATTTTTCGACACATGTTCTTCTTAAGTTATATTTTAAATTATAATGAAATGTATGACCTTGTTAACACTCTAGAGGTCACATTTATTTTCCGATCATCATGAAACTTGGTCTGAAGATTTGTCCCAATGATATCTTGGATGAGTTTGAAAATGGTTTTTGTTGCTTTAAAAACATGGCCACCAGGGGCGGGGAATTTTTCCTTATATGGCTATATATGGCTTTAGTATAACCTTGTTAACACTCTAGAGGCCACATTTATTGTCCAATCTTCATGAAATTTGGTCAGAAGATTGGTCTCAATGATATCTTGGATGAGTTTGAAAATAATAATGTTTGCTTGAAAAACATGGCTTCCAATGGGGCGGGGCATTTTTCCTTATACGGCTATAGTAAAATCTTGTTAACACTCTAGTTTTATTTAATTCAGTTGCCCAATCTTCATGAAATTTGGTCAGAACATTTGTGTCCTGTGTAGTAAAGTTTGGTTTTATTATGTCAGTATTATGTACCATTAACTGTTTTATTTAATTTTTCATAACACAGAATTTTCATAATTAACAACTGTTTTAGTCATTATTACTTATGGTAAGCCTATCAACTAAGAGAAAGCTGAAATGAAGACAACATGTACACAATTTTGCAGTATCTATCTCCATTGTTTAACCTGCTGAGTCATATTTCCCAATCTATTTTTAGTTCATGCTCTAGAATTTGTTATACCCCAGATATTGATCATTGCAGTGTGTAACTATTTACCACTAAGTTTACTGACCCCCTCACTTTGCTGTGTGCCAGATGTTAATATCAGTGGTCAGTAATAAAAGCTGGTTGAACTGTTTGATATACTTTTAGCTCACCTGATTGCTCAGGTGAGCTTTTGTGACCAGTCTTTGTCCGTTGAATGTCCGTTAACATTTGCTTGTAAACACTCTAGAGGCCACATTTCTTGTCTCATCTTCATGAAACTTGGTCAGAAGCTTTGTCCCAATGAAATCTCGGCTGAGTTCGAAACTGGGCTGTGCCGGGTAAAAAACTAGGTCACTAAAAGAAAAACCTTGTAAACACTGTAGAAGTCACATTCCCAATCACAAGCCCAATCTTCATGTTACTTTTAATGATATCTTGGTTGAGTTCAAAAGTGGTTCCGATCCGTTGAAAAACATGGCCGCCAGTGGGCGGGGCAGTTTTCCTTATTTGGCTATAGAGAAACCTTGCAAACACTCTAGATGTCACAATTTTTGCCAAATCATCATGAAAGTAGGTCAAAACATTGGTTCAATTGATGTCTCTGACGAGTTCGAAAATGGTCGAGATGGGTGAAAAAACATGGCCTCCAGTGGGCGGCCCATTTTTCTCTCTATGTATATAGTGGCAGTTTTCCCTATTTGGCTATAGAGAAACCTTGTAAACACTCTAGAAGTCACAATTTTTGCCCAATCATCATGAAAGTTGGTCAAAACATTGGTTTTATTGATATCTCGGACGAGTTTGAAAATGGTCGGGATTGGTGAAAAAACATGGCTGCCAGGGGGCGGGGCATTTTTCTCTATATGTATATAGTGAAAACATGTGAACACAGAAGAAGACACATTTTTGGCCTAATTTTCATGAAATTTGCTCAGAACATTTGTTTCCTTGATACCAGAGTTGGGTTCAAAAATGGTTCCGGTCATTTGAATAACATGGCTGCTGGGATGGGGGCAGTTTTGTCATATATGCCCCCCCCTTTCGAAGAAGAGGGGGTATATTGTTTTGCTCATGTCGGTCCGTCCGTCCACCAGATGGTTTCCGGATGATAACTCAAGAGCGCTTATGTCTAGGGTCATGAAACTTCATAGATACATTGATCATGACTCGCAGATGACCCCTATAGATTTTCAGGTCACTAGGTAAAAGGTCAAGGTCACGGTGACCCAAAGCAGTAAAATGGTTTCCGGATTAGAACTGACGAACGCTTATGCCTAGGATCATGAAACTTCATAGATACATTGATCATGACTTGCAGATGACCCCTATTGATTTTCAGGTCACTAGGTCAAAGGTCAAGGTCACGGTTACCTGAAATATTAAAATGGTTTCTGGATGATAACTCAAGAACGCTAGTGCCTAGGATCATGAAACTTCATAGCTACATTGATCATGACTCGCAGATAACACCTATTGATTTTCAGGTCACTAGGTCAAAGGTCAAGGTCACGGTGACCCGAAATAGTAAAATTGTTTCCAGATGATAACTCAGGTCACTAGGTCAAAGGTCACGGTGACCCAAAGCAGAAAATGGTTTTCGGATGAGAACTCAAGAATGCTTATGCCTAGGATCATGAAACTTCATAGCTACATTGATCATGACTCGCAGATAAAACCTATTGATTTTCAGGTCACAGGTCAAGGTCACGATGACCCAAAATAGTAAAATGGTTTCCGGATGATAACTCAAGAACGCTTGGGCCTAGGATCATGAAACTTCATAGGTACATTGATCATAACTCGTAGATGACCCCTATTGACTTTCAGGTCACTAGGTCAAAGGTCAAGGTCACGATTACCCAAAATGTTAAAATGGTTTCAGGATGATAACTTAAGAAGGCTTATGCCTAGGATCATGAAACTTCATAGGTACATTGATCATGACTCTTAGATAACCCCTATAGATTTTCAGGTCACTAGGTCAAAGGTCAAGGTCACGGTGACCCGAAATAGTAAAATTGTTTCCAGATGATAACTCAAGAGCGCTTATGTCTAGGATCATGAAACTTCATATGTACATTGATCATGACTCGAAGATGACCCCTATTGATTTTCAGGTCACTAGGTCAAAGGTCAAGGTCGGGGTGACCTGAAATAGTAAAATGGTTTCTGGATGATAACTCAAGAACGCTTATGCCTAGGATCATGAAACTTCATAGGTACAATGATCATGACTCGCAGATGACCCCTATTGATGTCCAGTTCACTAGGTCAACGGTCAAGGTCACGGTTACCTGAAATAGTAAAATGGTTTCTGGATGATAACTCAAGAACGCTAATGCCTAGGATCATGAAACTTCATAGGTACAATTATCATGACTCGCAGATGACCCCTATTGATTTTCAGGTCACTAGGTCAAAGGTCAAGGTCACAGTGCCAAAAAACGTTTTTACACAATGGCTGTCAAGGTCACGGTGACTCAACTAAGAAAAATGGTTTCTGGATCATAACTCAAGAATGCTTACGCCTAGGATCATGAAACTTTATAGGTACATTGATCATGACTCGCAGATGAAATAATGATGAAACTTGACCAGGATGTTTGTCTGGACAATATCTAGGTCAAGTTTGACATTTGGTAAAGATTGAATTAACTGACTCCTCTCAGGTGAGCGAATTAGGGCCATCTTGGCCCTCTTGTCTAATTATTGATCTGTTTTTTATTCACCGCTGTCTGCAAAATTAACCCATCACCTGATCACCAATGCGTTGAAATCTTGGCTCTGGCGATAGAAAAATTGCATAAAGATCGCTTGAATTGCAATGAAAAAAATCTGAGTAAATAAACTAATAAATAATTAATTTATGCATTTCATGTGTAAATTCTTACAGTGACACCGCTTGGTTACTTCCCTTAGATTTCTATCATAAGTGATCCCCCTTAGATGCTATAGAGAGTGTTAAGTCCAGCTTGCGAATTTAAAATGTCAAAAATTACACTTTTATTATTCTGCTAAGGTCATGATAATGTCACTGTAAATTAATTCCTTTTTTCTGGCAATAAAAAAAATTCTTCTGGCTATGACATTTTGCAAGTTTCATAGCCACATTGGCTATGAATACAAAAAAGTTAGTTTTGCACACTGTACCAGAAACTTTAAGGTCTACCCATCTGTTTTTTTATGATATGTACAGGCAATAACTTTGCAACAATGTGCATTTCACCTTTAAAATATTTGTTCATCTCTGCTTCACTACAAAACTCACATGTTTCAATGATGACTTACAATAAGTATTTGTTAATGGATTATCATTAACGATTACAAAAACTGCTTATAATCCTTACTAAATAGATAATACCGGTAGAACAATATAACATAATAAGTTACAACTTGCTGTAACCGTAACTACTTTCAAGAAAATAATGAAAGGCTGTAGACTGTAATACTTAGATATTTAAAGCAGCACACACAATAAAATAAATATTTACATGCCATATTACTGCAAAATGAGCTGTTTTACACTTATTGTGATAAGTCATTAAGTTTAAAACACTTTCAAATCTTACTTATGCCTCTAACATCATGATTTATAAATGCCTCTTTGAAGGATCAACTCTAATCAGTATCCTTTCAACTATACTGGGCATTGTTAATGTCACATTGAAAGCCTTCAATGACCACACCAGATCCAATGCACTTTTCGTGAACCCAACGCCTACAAACATCGCAGTTGAGCCACTTAAGTTTTCCTCTGGGGTAAAGATAATCCATGGCATTACATAAATATGTGTGCCTGTAAAAGACAAAAGACGTCCCCTAACATTGTTGCGGTAAAATGCTACATGTGACTGTCCAAGTGTCAGGGCTGTTACATTTTTCACTAGACATTCAGCTGTCTGCAAAAGAAATATTACAGATTAAAGATTGCTCTGTGAACATGTTCTTAAAGAGAATCACATGGTTGAAAGTGTTCCGGGTTAAACCGGAATTCCTGTTTTTGGATTGCCCCCTGTGCCCCCCACCAGAGCTTTGCTCTGCACCCACCCGGGGGCCCTAGTTAGGCCCCTCGACCCCCAGCAAAATTTTCTGGTTTTCAGACATTTTTAACTTTAACCCATGGAATCATGGGTCTTCTTTGGTAAATATTCTATACAATTATGACCCAGTTATTCAAAATAATTATTGTCAATCAAATTCAAGAGTACCAATTTATTTCATATTGCATTTAAATGAAATTGAATAATTACTCCCAAATAATGATTGTACATATTAATTAAAGTTTGCATTTAAACTTTAAATTTTAATTCAACATGTGATTTGTTATACTGAAACAGATACCTCTCTTACTATGTGAACTGACAATGCAAGGAAGAGGTTTCTCTATTTGCATTTACTCAAATTGTTCCATTTGTTTCACAGGATTTCAACGTTATTAAGACTGTATTACAATTATTTCATCAACTCATTTTTATAAAGAACTTCCCTACCTGATTTTAAAGTGGTAAACGATTATTATGGCCATGAATCCCCATGACAGTAATTAGCCTAAGGCTAGGATTAATCCCTCAATACTCTGATTTTACTCATTGAACAAGCTTTATTTAGTTATTTAACTGGTAAATTAAATATTATTGAATGAATATCTTGGACAACAAATACAAATATCCATACCATCAAAGTAATGATGCCACAACTTCAGTTTGTCGGTTCTGCTTTGTTGATGAAAAATGCCAATGATCCTTTCCATCAGACATTACATTGAACCGGATATTCATGTACTTTCTGAAAGATTATAAAGTAAAAACCTTTCACGTTTTTGAACCTAGATTTTATCAAAGTTGAAATTCCTTGTTGATAGAATGGGGATGCCAGGGGGAGATGGGGGATGCCAGGGGGAGGGGATGCCAGGGGGAGGGGATGCCAGGGGGAGGGGATGCCAGGGGGAGGGGATGCCAGGGGGAGATGGGGGATGCCAGGGGGAGATGGGGGATGCCAGGGGGAGATGGGGGATGTCAGGGGGAGGGATGGGGGATGCCAGGGGGAGATGGGGGATGCCAGGGGGAGATGGGGGATGCCAGGGGGAGATGGGGGATGCCAGGGGGAGATGGGGGATGCCAGGGGGAGATGGGGGATGCCAGGGGGAGGGGATTAAGCTGGTGATTTACAGTCAATAAATGTGTACAGTTTTCACTGACCAATCTTGGGACCTTACAATGATTAAAAATTAAGTAAATAAGTGAGTAAACATGTCATGGAAAACCTGGTTGGCAATACCATGTTTCTTGTTTCAAAAGCTTAGAAGCCGACCTAACACATGCACATTAATATTGCAAATTTCCATTTAATTATTGTCCTTATTTCTATAGTCTATCAAGGAAATGCAGTGTTTTGAACTTTGCATGGTAAAGGGAAACAGTTTTCAGGGCTCAACATTAACCTAAAAACCAACTTGCTCTGCCGGGCAAGTACTTACAAAATCTACTTGCCCTCAACGTAAAGCCACTTGCCCAAACATGAAATATCACATTAACTGTAAACCATTAACTGTAAACCTCATATGTTTTAATAAAGATCAAAATGATGCAGCACAAAACCTTTTTTTATTTTTGCACATTTAACAAAATTATTAGAGTAATTAAAGTCTAATTAAAGTCTAAATGTAGATTTGTGCCAATATTTGATTATTAAACATTGCTCCTAACGATTCATCATATCTCGAAGCTATTTGTTGTTGTTTTTATATAGTTATAATTTCCCTTCTCAAAAAAGTGTGTGAAATGTACGTTTTAAGTACGTTTTGCGTGTGTTAAACGTGGCGGTATTGGCACTGCGTTTTTTGTGCGCTTTTTCTTACCGAGTGAGTTTTTAACAAAAACAAACAAACAAGAAAATGTGCGCTTTTTGTGGATAAATGTGCGCTTTATGTGCGTTAAACGTGCGCTTTTTATAAGTGTGTTCAATGTGCGCTTTTATGTTCGTTAAATGTGAGTTAAACGTGTGCTTTTTATATAAGTGCGTTTTTGACTACCATTTATGCGTGTAAAATGTGCGCTTTTAAGTGCGTTAAATGTGCGCTTTTTGTGAGTTAAATGTGCGCTTTTTTATTTAAAAAGCGCACATTTAACTCACAAAAAGCGCAGTTATAACCCACATAAAAGCGCACATGTGTGTTAAATGTGCGCTTTTATGTGCGTTAAACGTGCGCTTTTTATAAGTGCGTTTTTGACTGCCATTTATGTGTGTAAAATGTGCGATTTTAAGTGCATTAAATGTGCGCTTTTTGTGAGTTAAATGTGCGCTTTTTTATTTAAAAAGCGCACATTTAACTCACGAAAACCACAGTTATAACCCACATAAAAGCGCACATGTGTGTTAAATGTGCGCTTTTATGTGCGTTAAATGTGCGCTTTTTAAATAAAAAAGCGCACATTTAACTCACAAAAAGCGCACATTTAACGCACGTTAAGCGCATTTATAACCCACAATTTACGCACATGAATGGCAGCAAAAAACGCCCTCACAAAAAGCACACATGTGCGTTAAAGGTGCATACTTTTGCCTTAACAGTTGATTCAATTATATGCTGTTAAAAGTTTTTTTTAATTCAGATATGCAATAAAAACCAATAATTATATAAACATATATATTTGTGTATTTTAATAATTACAAGATAATTCAATTTTATACTTTAATGTACACCAACATTTTTTAACATACATGAGTAGTTAAATATCAATGGCAATTTGATGAAATAAATATAAACATAATTTGATTATAAATAAACAAAAAATAATAGCATACTATAATAACATGTACAGTATATACACACGAACAGCTATATACATAAGAAAGATGCATATCAATCAAGGCCTGTCAGCATTTCTTTGAGGCGGCGGAGTGCAGCTCTCATCTTTCTCTCCAAGTCTGCCACCAGCCGGTCAAACTTCTTTGCAACTATTATACTGTCATGGCCTTTGCGCGATGCGTCTCGTGCATGATCTCATTTGATCAGGTCCTGAAAGATATTTTATAATGTAAGTGTTGAATATTGCTGTTATGGTAATCATGTTGCTATAAAAATTATAAATTTAAATCAAAACTAGTTTGTTTGCTTGTTGTTTTTGGTTGTTTATTTTGCAATTTTAATCCCCTGATCACATGTGACTTTACGCTTTTCATAAATAAATACGTTTGATAGAAAATACTGTTCGAAAATGTACCAAGATACGTGGTCTCATTTTGCTGTGTGGACTGGTCGGAAGTGTGACACCTTTAAAATGCAATAACCAGTACCCTGTATAGTTTTACCTCTAAACAAATCCAGCTTTTCTTGGTCAAGGAGAGGGCGCGGTTTTCCCACTCCTGTTCTCCTCATGTCGACCAGCTTGTGCAGGGTATTACCTGGTATTCAAGTCCATACATCAGGTAGTCTCTCTTTTGCTCCTTTTTTTGGCAGGCGATGCGATGATGCACATTCTTTCCAAAGGATCTTCTGATCAATGTAAATTTCACGGTCACCATGGGGTTTAACCTTTAAATTTAAAAGTTCTCATTTAATATGGGGGAAAAATCTGTTCATTAATGACCAAAAATAGGTATAAATAACTTTAAGATGACAATAACCATAAAATACAGCCATAATAATTCAAATGGTGTTGTTTTTCTTTAAAATTGCATTACATTTACTCATCCATTTACATTTCCCAGTGACAATACATAAATATGAAAATGATCATAATTAATTCAATAAACTAAATAAAAAAGGGATGCAGACTTGAAAATACGAACCTGTTACAACAGACTGTTCTTCAGTATTCCAAAAATACAGGCAGTTGTTGAACTAGACCATATCACTTTATATGTCTTTAACCACCCACTTTTAATCTCCTTTGCAACAAACTTATTGTTGATTTTCACATTGTAGTAAATACACATTTTTTTCATCACACAATACTTCATGCTGAAAGTATTTCAAGACATTTTACACTAGAATAATAAGTCTTAATTCTAGCTTAAAGTCAGTTGCTGTTGCTGCTTGTTTTCAAAAAATAACTTCCTATCTGTGGTTCTCAAATAGATAGTGCCTGAACAAATCAAAAGTATATCAACACCCCTTAGTTAGGCTTAAATGGAGGACTGATAGGGACTGGCTATTCTCTTATCTGATTCCATGCTGTGTCTAAGCCAAAAATTGCATAATTTGAGAAATACTGATAAGGCAGTCATTTCAGCACCAAAATATTTATTGAATAATACACAGCACCCTTAACACATTATATTTAATTGTAAATATTTAAATATAACATGCTGAATGGTTTTAGCAAATAATATTAATAGTTTGAATATTATTTTAATTGCCTTTTAAAATGTATGTTTATGGTCAATGTGGTAGACATTAATTGTATTAGGGTATACATATCAGTATAAGAAAGTTCAAATACTTATTTATGTTGAGGAAATATAATTGATACTATCAAGCTCACATAATACTTTTGACACTTGCAATATTTTTAATTAGTTACACACAGTCTGATTTAGGTGGAAATTTTTAGAAATGTATGAGATTAAAACGTAAGCAATAGGGTATGCATTGAAATTGTATGATAAAGTATGTAAACATTAAACAGGTTAATATGGACAACCAGTAATTATTCAAACTGCCCCTTATATTGTAACATGTTACTGAGATATATGTCTATGTTTATTTATTTGATGTAAATAAATTGTTAGAGCCTGCAACAATTTTGTTTCTTGTTCAATTTCTGTACAACATTTGCTAAACGGTTGTTAAAGACGCACTTTTTAAGAAGTGTGTTAAACATGTGTCTATTTAGATACATCCGTTTAAAACAGATCATATGATAAAAACGCACTTATGAAATAAAACTAACTTATGCTAAAAAAAGACGCACATCAAAATAGAAAAACGCACTTTTGTGAGAAAAAACCCACATCTGTAAACCTTAAAACACACTTCTTAGATAAAAGACGCACTTCCTAAATAAAAGACACACTTCTTAGATAAAAAACACACATTTTGCTCACATCTACACTCAAAAGCGCACTTACAGATGAAGAAAACACACAAAAAACGCACTTCCTAAATAAAAGACGCACTTTTTAGATAAAAAACACACATTTTGCTCACATCTACACTCTAAAGCGCACTTACAGATGAAGAAAACACACAAAAAACGCACTTTTTCACTAAAATAACGCATTTGAAAAGAAAAAACGCACAAAAAGCGCACTTAAATGCACTTTTGAACACCGAAAACGCACATATTAACACAAAACACACAATTAACGCACTTTTAAGTGCGCTAAATGTGTGTTTTGGTAACAAGTGCGTTTTTATTTGACAAGGGTTTAGTTGTTTTCTTTGTGACTGAAAAAACCAACAATGTTATTTGTAACTGAATAGTAATGAAAAAGATAAACACAATAGCATTTGAAAGCCGATGTTTGGAATCCCAAGCCATTTACGGTGTTTCTAAAAATAAGTTTGGAAATGCAAGCACACCATGCTTAGTTAGTTCGGACTTCCGCAAACAACAATCGCCAAGGTAAATTCGTGCATAAGGCAAATCTTTTGTGATTATTTGTACTATTTAACCACAGAACCGCATGTTTTTCTTTGTTCTTTTTTGCATCCGCCCGGGCGGACAACTAGATTATAAAATAATTTGCACGGACCCAACTTTTACTTGCCAGGGGCAATCAGACAACCGTTAATGTTGAGCCCTGGTTTTGTGATTGCTATTTGTCCGTCGTGCGTTGTGCGTTGTGAGCCGTCAACATTTGCCTTGCTAACTCTCTAGATGCCACATTTATTGTCCAATCTTCATGAAACTTGGTCAGAATATTCATCCCAATAATATCTTGGAAGAGTTAAAAAAATAATGCCCTTTGGTAAAAAAAACATGGCCCCCAGGGTCAGGGCATTTTTCCTTATATGGCTATAGTAAAACCTTGTTAACACTCTAGAGGCCACATTTATTTTCCAATCTTCATGAAATATGGTAAGAAGATTTGTCTTATTGATATCTTGGATGAGTTTGAAAATAATTATGTTTGCTTGAAAAACATGGCTTCCAAGGGGCGGGGCATTTTTCATTATATGGCTATAGTAAAATCTTGTTAACACTCTATTTGCCACATTTACTGTCCGATCTTCATGAAACTTGGTCAGAAGATTCATCCCAATAATATCTTGGACGAGTTCAAAAATGATGCCGGTTGGTTGAAAAACATGGCTGCCAGGGAGCGGGCATTTTTGCTTATATGGCTATAGTAAAACCTTGTTAACACTCTAGAGGCCACATATTTTCAGATCTTCATGAAACTTGGTCAGATGTTTTGTCCCAATAATATCTTGTTATCTCAGGTGAGTGACTTTGGGCCTTTCAGGCCCTCTTGTTCAAATATGGGTTTTTCCCATTCCCAATAGGCAAAAGAATATATTTTTTCCCAAATGGGAACTAAACATTCCTTATTGAAGGTTTCAAAAAAAATATTTTTTATTTTTTATTTTATTTAGATCTCAACATTTAGTTCTTATCCAGCTCTATTAGTTTAACCTTTCTAATTATAATATTAAAACTAAATATATTATTAAAAGCCCTTTTATTCAATTATTCTAAATTTGGAAGAATTTTAAGCAAAATAACAACAACACTTTATTTCCCAATTACAGTCAAAACGCCATAATTTTTCCAATCCTAAGGGACCAGCCCTGTTGCTAAAATGGTGAAAAAAATACTGACAGCTTTTAAGGGCTTTAATTTGAGGAGAGAGCTTTTTGTGTATTAAACCAAACTCAGAGGTTAAGATCATACTTAGACACCAAAGATCAAATTTCGCAATAAAATGGCTAGTGGAGGCTGTCATTCATCATGCACTTTAAAGATATCCTACCACAAATTACTATCATAAGTACACGAGTTTTGCATGTATCACTCTTATTACTTCAAAGCTGGTTTGATAAAGCAGCTGTGATTTTTTTGTTCAATTTGGAAAGGTGCTGGTAACACGCAAATTGGGAAAACTTAGTGCGATAAACTCTGAAATTGGGAAAATTTGTGTCATTAATCTTCAGATTTAAAATAATGGTCTTCCCATTGCTGAGTACTTAATTACATAATTACTTATTTAATGTTATTTAACATGTCGTTTTAATATGTTCAGTTCCAGTGCTAAAATTATCTCTTCACTTGCAGATAATTCACATTGGGAACGAAATGGGCATAACTTTCCTTCCTTGTATGAATTTTGTTATCACAAATTTGGTATTTTGTATTTTTTCCCTCAATTGGGAAAGTGTCTTTCATGGGTATTATATATATAGGATCTGGCATGAGTTGTCATATCATACCATATGTTATTAAACGAGTTCAGGAATTTTGTTAGTAAGCGAGCCTTTGGCAAGCTTACTAATGAATTTCCTGGATGAGTGTAATAAAATATGGTATGAAATGACAACGAGTGTCAGATCTTTTTTATGCCCCAGGTAGGGTGGCAAATAGCAGTTGAACTGACCATCAGTCAGTCCGTCTGTCCGAAAACTTTAACATTGGCCATAACTTTTGCAATATTGAAGATAGCAACTGGATATTTGGCATGCATGTGTATCTTATGAAGCTGCACAGTGAGTGGTGGAAGGTCAAGGTCATCCTTCAAGGTCAAAATTCAAAAAATACAATCCAAAGGAAGAAATAAGCTTTAAAAGGGAGATAATTTCTAAACCTGCCAAATGATATATTGAAATTTTTATTTCAAAGAGGCGAAATAGGGGGCATTGTGTTTCTGACAAACACATCTCTTGTTTATCACATGCTTTTAAATGAGCAAATCAAATAAATATTTACACAAACATAATGATAAATCCAGAATGTTGTTCACATTTCGTGACGTCATTTGACGTTGCAACGTCATTTCAGCAAAATAACAAATAGCGATTGGTCAATCAAACGAAACTAAGCCAATGAAAACGCTTTAAATGTGTATTACACATGTGTAAGATAAAAATATTCATAATGATTATATTACATGGGAAACAGGGTATGGCATGTGATAAAAAGAAGGAAAACAATAGCAGTGTAGGGATCTCTGTACAGCTCGCAGTACTGTCAGAGCCTTTATTGCATTAGATTTGCATATACTTTTTAATGTTGTTTCGTTTTCAGAGTGAGCCCAGTGAGGAGGAAAGGGAAGAAATGCAGGAGCTAGATAAACCCAAAGAGACAAAGAAGGAAAAGAAAGCAAGAAAGAAAAAGGTGGAAGAAGAAGAAGAGGTTGAGGCAAACGACGCCAAAGAGGTCAAAGTTGGTGAGGTTGTAAAGGTTGAACCAAAGATTGTCACCATGGAAGATTTGGAAAATAAGAAAGAGAAAAAGAATAAGAAGAAAAATAACAAGGGGAAAGCGGAAGAAGAGAAAGCAGACAAGGCTGGTGAAGGTGAGGAGGAGGAAGGTGGCACTGTAAAAACTGCTGCTCAGAAAAAGAGGGAGAAAAAGGAATGGAAGAAACAGAAAAAAATGGTAAAAGATCAATTTATACACACTTGAACTAGGATTCAAGCATAGTATTTAACACATTTGTTATATTTGCTGTTAGCTAGGAGACATAAATCTCACAGTAACCTGTAGGCATCATTATTAATCAATGGCCACTAAATTCTGAATCGGCCAGCTAACTCAGTTGGCAGAGTGCTTGACTACAAATCTGATGGTCGCTCAAGTATGTGCTTTTGGTTCGTTTAAAGTCTCAACGCTCAAAATCTATGAAAATTTCATAAAGTATTTTGTAAAATAAAGTTAACACCTAAACAATCAGTGTTCCTTATAGCAATAGCCACATTTTCAACGCTTGATGTGGTATGATTACATAGATTTTTGATACAAAATGCTCGTTTTTATTTATTTGTGACACAATTAATTCCATTTTAATTTCCAGCGAAGATATCTATTCATACGACACACGAACACCTAAATGGTTCCATGTAAGTGTTTATGTGTCGTATGAATAGATATTGTTGCGGGAAATTAAAATGGAATTAAATATGCAAAACATTAATAAAAACGAGCATGTTGTATTTACAAACATCTATTTTACCAGACCACATCTTGCATTGAAATTTGGGCAATTGCCATAAGGAACACTGATTTTTAATTGTTTAACTTTATTTTACGAAATATTGTACGAAATTTTCGTTGATGTTGAGCGTTATAGAGGCTTTAAATCTGCAGGAAAGTGTGCGTATGTTAACTGACCTTGTCACTGTAATAATATTGAGTACAGCAAAGTGTGCGTATGTTAACTGACCATGTAACTGTAATAATATTGAGTACAGCAAAGTGTGCGTATGTTAACTGACCATGTCACTGTAATAATATTCAGTACAGCAAAGTGTGCGTATGTTAACTGACCATGTCACTGTAATAATATTCAGTACAGCAATGTGCGTATGTTAACTGACCATGTCACTGTAATAATATTGAGTACAGCAAAGTGTGCGTATGTTAACTGACCATGTCACTGTAATAATATTGAGTACAGCAAAGTGTGCGTATATTAACTGACCATGTCACTGTAATAATATTGAGTATAGCAAAAGTTGCAAGTGATGTTTCTGAGTAGCTTGTGGGGACACATGTCCCTGATTGGCGTGTGTGTCTCGAATTAGCTTCTTTGGACACATGTCCCTGATTGACTTGTGAGTCTCTAATTAGCTTGTTTGGACACATGTCCCTGATTGGCTTTGTGTGTCTCTAATTAGCTTGTTTGGACACATGTCCCTGATTGGCGTGTGTGTCTCTAATTAGCTTGTTTGGACACATGTCTCGATTGGCTTGTGTGTCTCTAATTAGCTTGTTTGGACTCATGTCCCTGATTGGCTTTGTGTGTCTCTAATTAGCTTGTTTGGACACATGTCCCTGATTGGCTTGTGTGTCTCTAATTAGCTAGTTGGACACATGTCCCTGATTGGCTTGTGTGTCTCTAATTAGCTTGTTTGGACACATGTCCCTGATTGGCTTGTGTGTCTCTAATTAGCTTGTTTGGACACATGTCCCTGATTGGCTTGTGTGTCTCTAATTAGCTTGTTTGGACACATGTCCCTGATTGGCTTGTGTGTCTCTAATTAGCTTGTTTGGACACATGTCCCTGATTGGCTTTTGTGTCTCTAATTAGCTTGTTTGGACACATGTCCCTGATTGGCTTGTGTGTCTCTAATTAGCTTGTTTGGACACATGTCCCTGATTGGCATGTGTGTCTCGAATTAGCTTGTTTGGACACATGTCCCTGATTGGCTTGTGTGTCTCTAATAAGCTTGTTTGGACACATGTCCCTGATTGGCTTGTGTGTCTCTAATTAGCTTGTTTGGACACATGTCCCTGATTGGCGTGTGTGTCTCTAATTAGCTTGTTTGGACACATGTCCCTGATTGGCTTGTGTGTCTCTAATTAGCTTGTTTGGACACATGTCCCTGATTGGCTTGTGTGTCTCTAATTAGCTTGTTTGGACACATGTCCCTGATTGGCTTGTGTGTCTCTAATTAGCTTGTTTGGACACATGTCCCTGATTTGCTTGTGTGTCTCTAATTAGCTTGTTTGGACACATGTCCCTGATTGGCTTGTGTGTCTCTAATTAGCTTGTTTGGACACATGTCCCTGATTGGCTTGTGTGTCTCTAATTAGCTTGTTTGGACACATGTCCCTGATTGGCTTGTGTGTCTCTAATTAGCTTGTTTGGACACATGTCCCTGATTGGCTTGTGTGTCTCTAATTAGCTTGTTTGGACACATGTCCCTGATTGGTTTGTGTGTCTCTAATTAGCTTGTTTGGACACATGTCCCTGATTGGCATGTGTGTCTCGAATTAGCTTGTTTGGACACATGTCCCTGATTGGCTTGTGTGTCTCTAATTAGCTTGTTTGGACACATGTCTCTGATTGGCTTGTGTGTCTCTAATTAGCTTGTTTGGACACATGTCCCTGATTGGCTTGTGTGTCTCTAATAAGCTTGTTTGGACACATGTCCCTGATTGGCTTGTGTGTCTCTAATTAGCTTGTTTGGACACATGTCCCTGATTGGCTTGTGTGTCTCTAATTAGCTTGTTTGGACACATGTCCCTGATTGGCTTGTGTGTCATGCATTTAGCCCTGTTTTCCCAGAGTGTGGTCCAGACTATCTTTGTTGTCCAAATTCTGTTAAACAGAATAATACTAAGAAGTTTAATTTTATTTTCTGTTATCCAGGTGGGACTTTGAGGTTATAGAGTTTTCTTCAATTTTTATTTTCCCAATCAGTTGTGCAAGCGTCACTTTCTTTGTAGAATTCACATATACCACATACACGCAGAAAGCAAAAACAAACACATTATCATTTAATACATTTTATTAAATAAACATGTTCATCCCTTATTTAATTTGGATTTGAGCTGCCCTCTGTGAATATATGGCTAAATGCATGTGCATGTAAAGTATCCTCTCAGATTAGCCTGTGAAGTCTGCAAGGCTCATCTAGGATGACACTCTATGCCTGTATGGGACTTTTTGGTGTAAAAGAAGTCTTGGAAGTCAAGTCTAGGTGGAAAGTTTCGTCCTTGAAAGGTTAATCTGGGACGACACTTTACCCAATGCATTTAGCTTGCAAGACTCATTTAATTTTATGAATGAACAGGAGCAGAAAAAGAAGCAGGCAGGCAAGAAGGAGACCAAGGATGCAGCAGAAGACAGGGAAACAAGGCCTGAAACCATGGCGACAGAAACTGTCACGGCAACAGAAACTGCCAAGCCAAACACTGGTAGGTAACTGAATTGTGAACCATGTATTTTTAAAAAGCATATAGGGCAAATTTACTTCTATGTATTTTAAAAATTATGGTTTATTGTTACCTCAACAAAATTGACCTTGCATTTGTGAACTCCATTAACAAACATTAAAGGCTTGATTGTTATTCCTTCATTTACATTAGGTTTTGACATGCCCATTTTGCACAAGGCCACAACAGTATACAGTCAAAACTAACCTTATTACGGTCATTTGAGAATAACAGTCAACTGCATACAAAAGTCAGTTTGGATTCCCCCTGATGAAAATCACTCTATATTACACTTGAAAATAATGGTCAATCGTCCATAACGGCCAACGGCCAGTTTATTCCACTCCGAAAGTCATGTTTGAACTGAAAACTACGGTCACTAGTCAGTCGTTTTGAGTCGCGAAAAGTCAAAACATAGCACATTTGTACGTCTATTTAGCAGAAAAAGCATCTGATAGTGGTAATTGCCTTTGATATGATAAAATCGGCCCGCTGCGAGTAAAGATATAATAGGGTGTTTAGAAGGTTTGTTTCCCGGGGATAATTATGGGGGGGGGGGGTGTATCTTCAAAATAAAATATGTGTGAGTTTGTCTCAGCATTATTATTAAATTGCATTTTGATTGCATGAAATAAGTGAAATTAACAATAACAATGTGTATTAGTAGCAAGTATAGGCTGCAGGCATAACACATGAGGGCGTGACAAGGTCAATTGTTCTTTATCGCTGATAAATGTTAATAAACAACATTAAGCCTGCAAGTGTTTTTATAAGAAGATTAAAGGATTAGTGATCATCTGTAAAGGCATCACTTTTATAACAAACTTGAGGCATGAAAGAGAATTTGCTCATGTTTGTATCTTGTATGAGGTTGTTTGAATGAAAATGCTGTTTGTGTGATGTCGCCATACGAATAAATTTTTACAACATCTTGGCGTCTTTTTCTTTGGATGAGAACGGTAAAGATACACCGTACTTTTGGTTTATGACAGCGAATCTGCTTTTTAGCTCACCTGAGCACAACGTGCTCATGGTGAGCTTTTGTGAGCGCCTTTTGTCCGTCGTCCGTTGTCCGTTGTCCGTTGTGTGGCGTCAATATTTGCCTTGTTATCTCTCTAGTGGCCACATTTATTGTCCAATCTTCATGAAATTTGGTCAGAAGATTGGTCTCAATGATATCTTGGATGAGTTTGAAAATGGTTACATTTGCTTGAAAAACATGGCTGCCAAGGGGCGGGGCATTTTTCCTAATATGGCTATATATGGCTATAGTAAAATCTTGTTAACACTCTAGAGGCCACATTTATTGTCAGATCTTCATGAAACCTGGTCAGAAGATTCATCCCAATAATATCTTGGACGAGTTCAAAAATGATGCTGGTTGGTTGAAAAACATGGCCGCCAGGGGCGCAGGGCATTTTTCCTTATATGGCTATAGTAAAACCTTGTTAACACTCTAGAGGCCACATTAAAATTTCGATCTTCATGAAACTTGGTCAGAGGATTTGTCCCAATGAAATCTTAGATGAGTTCAAATTGTAACCTTTGCTTGAAAAACATGACTGCCAAGGGGCGGGGCATTTTTCCTTATAGGGCTGTAGTAAAATCTTGTTAACACTTTAGAGGCCACATTTATTGTCCAATATTCATGAAACTTGGTGAGATGATTCATCCCAATAATATCTTGGAAGAGTTCAAAAAATGATTCGGGTTGGTTGAAAAATATGGCTGCCTGGGGGCGGGGCATTTTTCCTTGTATGGCTATAGTAAAACCTTGTAAACACTCTAGAGGCCGCATTTATTTTCCGATGTTCATGAAACTTGGTCAAATGATTTGTCCCAATAACATTACCTTGACCTTATTGAATATAACAATTTCCCCATGATGGCTTACGTTATACTGCCAAGCACTGGAAAAGTTGAGCGCGCTGTCTTCTGACAGCTCTTATTACGGTAATGATTTGACATAAATAGTCAAAGGTTCCCTACAATTTGTGGCGTTAATGTTTGTACTCACATGTGTTATTTTGATAATTTCTGAAACTGAAGTGTTGAGAAAGGACAGTAACCACCAACGCTCGTTTGGTCATTTACAACTCAGGTACAACATATGAGTACTCTGGGCAGGGGCGGCTCCAGGATTTCTGGTTGGGGGGGGGGAGATATTGAAAGATTTGCCTGGGGTCCTGGGGGGCTGCTAGGGCCCCTTGTGGGTGCATGGCAAAACCCTGCTAGGGGGTACATGGGGGCGAAGCCCCCTGGAAGCTCCATGATTGTAGTGATTTTGAAGGCTTTGACAACCACTTCTCGAGCATGTCACACCTTATGTACTTTCATCAAAGAGGGAAACATCAGAATCGCAAAGTTCTACTTGAAAAAACGGGCGACAGAGAGTCTTAAGTTAAAACATTTAGCGATTGTCTGTGATGAGTGGGAAATGTTGTTTATGAAAAAGACGAAAAATGAGTTTAAATAGGTGATTTAGATCTTGTTAAGTGTGAAACGATAAGTGAAACATTAAGTGTCAAATAAATTGACATTACTTTGGCAATTTTAGGGGGGTTGGGGCGTACACCGCGTCTGCCCCCCTCCCCCCCCCCCCCCCCTTGGATCCGCCTATGCTGGGTACTTTTTAAGAATACTTCAAAGAACCCTGGGCATGGAAAATATACTAAAAAGTACCCAGGAGTATGGCCAGTTTCCTTAAAGTTTAGGGGGAAAGTGTCGTCCCTGATTAGCCTGTGCGGACTGCACAGGCTAATCTGGGACAACACTTTACACACATGCATTATGCCCAGTTTTCTCAGAACACGACACATATTGTTATACATTATTCACAGGCAGGCTTAAATCACTGGCCTGGGAGCACTTTTTGTTAAAAAGAAGCACTTGTGTATGGATGCCAGGCAAGAAAAAAGTATGCATTGTTTATACAGCTCAGTTTGTAGATCACCTAGTCCATATTACTCGACGTTAGTTGCAATAATTCAACTCTCATCTTTATAACCCAAACGGTTGCTGAGAGCCGCCATAGCAAAAATTACCAAAGGCTCTGGGACATTTGATTTCGCCACCCCTGTTTACTGCAGCATAATTGTTTTTTAATTTCTTTTTAATTATTGCTTAGTTTGTACACAACTATAAATTGAATTAAAAAACATTTATATTTAAATTAGTTATGATTTTTTCACAGACACAATACTTAATGGAAAAAATTAATTTTCACAGACACGATACTTAATGGAAAAAAAGGCCTTTCGGTAGGCTTAGTTGTCTGGTTTGCACTTGTTGGAAACTGACCACACGGGATGACATATGTCTGTGTGTTGTACATAATGTTCACATGGTCATATGTCTGCCTATGCCTAAAATATTTGGAGCCTTCTTTTTCTTCCCATTAATTGCAAATCTCCTCTGCAGCATTGATGTACTGGGACTATACTAGGAGTGCGTCTCACATTGATGTACTGGGACTATACTAGGAGTGCGTCTCACATTGATGTACTGGGACTATACTAGGAGTGCGTCTCACATTGATGTACTGGGACTATACTAGGAGTGCATCTCACATTGATGTACTGGGACTATACTAGGAGTGCGTCTCACCTTGATGTACTGGGACTATACTAGGAGTGCGTCTCACATTGATGTACTGGGACTATACTAGGAGTGCGTCTCACATTGATGTACTGGGACTATACTAGGAGTGTGTCTCACATTGATGTACTGGGACTATACTAGGAGTGCGTCTCACCTTGATGTATTGGGACTATACTAGGAGTGCGTCTCACATTGATGTACTGGGACTATACTAGGAGTGCGTCTCACATTGATGTACTGGGACTATACTAGGAGTGCGTCTCACAATGATGTACTGGGACTATACTAGGAGTGCGTCTCACATTGATGTACTGGGACTATACTAGGAGTGCGTCTCACATTGATGTATTGGGACTATACTAGGAGTGCGTCTCACCTTGATGTATTGGGACTATACTAGGAGTGCGTCTCACATTGATTTTTAAATATATGTGTACTATAGGTATGTTAATGGTTTTTAAACGACCCTGGTAGTGAATGTTGACATTCTTTGAACAAATTCTTTCTGAACATTTGCAAAATAAGCAAAACACCTGTGCACATATTCAAACACCAAGTCTAATGACACATCACCATGGCTATTAAATTAGGGTAAGAATCTTTGTTTGATTATTATGACAGCCAAGCATTCCTCAGGATCATGTTTACATCATAAACTACGCATGCGGGAAACCCATCTTTTTTCTGTAGATCTTCTCACGGTCTTGCGAAATTCACGCTACATCGGGTTTGAGTATCCTCCAATTACCCTGAATCAAGCGGTTTAGGAAACAAGTAAAAGAATTTCTAATTTAATGCAAACAATGCCGCAATAAATGATTTACCTTTTAAGATCTATTTCATTTCCATTAAATCCATGTCAAAATTGTTATTTTACAGCATGTTTAACCACTCAAAGCCGATAGTTCCATACACATCCGCAAATTACATCCACTAGGTGCCCTCGAAAATTTGATTCATTGAATAAATTTATACAAACTGGAACAGTAATTTTACTTTTTTATTACTACTATTTACAATTTAAGAAGTTTCTGTTATGACGTCAATCTTCTTTTGAGCAACATTGACACGTAAAAGTGATCAAGAATTGCAAAAACACAAACGTTCGCAATGTGTTCAAATAAAAATTCGGCATATATGTAACTTTGAAAAGATTTGATAAAAGTAGTATCCAATTTGGACGGGGTATACCCACTGAACATTTGTCTATCGTCAAGTCACCTATTTTTGGGATGTGCACGCACAGATTGTTGTATGCAACATTTTCTGAGAATCGTGAACAAGTAAAAGAATTTTCTTTAAAATAAATCAAATACATGAAAGTGTTGTGTTACACTAGCAATTTATGTGCAATTATGTTTAATGAAGAGTACCGAAATTATTAAATGGAATAGGGCTAAATTTGGATTATTTCAGTTGAAGTAAGATTTTCAAATGCAATTATACTCGTTTTTTCCTCATTTTTTATCGTGTCTGTATTTATTTTTTAAGCGTTGTAATGTTAGTGAAACAAAATACTCGAAGCCCATGCATGTGACGTGATCACGAGAGCAGCGTTCTTAATGTTAACAAAGTGATCAAAATAAGGTTACTATTGATACAAGGGAATCATATAATTGTGTTTTAGCCATATAGTCTAACCCATAGGATATAATTGTGTTTTAGCCATATAGTCTCACCCATAGGATACAATTGTGTTTTAGCCATATAGTCTAACCCATAGGATATAATTGTGTTTTAGCCATATAGTCTAACCCATAGGATATAATTGTGTTTTAGCCATATAGTCTAACCCATAGGATATATTTGTGTTTTAGCCATATAGTCTAACCCATAGGATATAATTGTGTTTTAGCCATATAGTCTAACCCATAGGATATATTTGTGTTTTAGCCATATAGTCTAACCCATAGGATATAATTGTGTTTTAGCCATATAGTCTAACCCATAGGATATAATTGTGTTTTAGCCATATAGTCTAACCCATAGGATATAAATGTGTTTTAGCCATATAGTCTAACCCATAGGATATAATTGTGTTTTAGCCATATAGTCTAACCCATAGGATATAATTGTGTTTTAGCCATATAGTCTAACCCATAGGATATAATTGTGTTTTAGCCATATAGTCTAACCCATAGGATATAATTGTTTTTTAGCCATATAGTCTAACCCATAGGATATAATTGTGTTTTAGCCATATAGTCTAACCCATAGGATATAATTGTTTTTTAGCCATATAGTCTAACCCATAGGATATAATTGTGTTTTAGCCATATAGTCCTCACCCATAGGATATAATTGTGTTTTAGCCATATAGTCTAACCCATAGGATATAATTGTGTTTTAGCCATATAGTCTCACCCATAGGATATAATTGTGTTTTAGCCATATAGTTTACAAGGGAATCATAGGATATAATTGTGTTTTAGCCATATAGTCTCACCCATAGGATATAATTGTGTTTTAGCCATATAGTTTACAAGGGAATCATAGGATATAATTGTGTTTTAGCCATATAGTCTAACCCATAGGATATAATTGTGTTTTAGCCATATAGTCTAACCCATAGGATATAATTGTGTTTTAGCCATATAGTCTCACCCATAGGATATAATTGTGTTTTAGCCATATAGTTTACAAGCAATCATAGGATATAATTGTGTTTTAGCCATATAGTCTCACCCATAGGATATAATTGTGTTTTAGCCATATAGTCTCACCCATAGGATATAATTGTGTTTTAGCCATATAGTCTAACCCATAGGATATAATTGTGTTTTAGCCATATAGTCTCACCCATAGGATATAATTGTGTTTTAGCCATATAGTCTAACCCATAGGATATAATTGTGTTTTAGCCATATAGTCTAACCCATAGGATATATTTGTGTTTTAGCCATATAGTCTAACCCATAGGATATAATTGTGTTTTAGCCATATAGTCTAACCCATAGGATATAATTGTGTTTTAGCCATATAGTCTAACCCATAGGATATAAATGTGTTTTAGCCATATAGTCTAACCCATAGGATATAATTGTGTTTTAGCCATATAGTCTAACCCATAGGATATAATTGTGTTTTAGCCATATAGTCTAACCCATAGGATATAATTGTGTTTTAGCCATATAGTCTCACCCATAGGATATAATTGTGTTTTAGCCATATAGTCTAACCCATAGGATATAATTGTGTTTTAGCCATATAGTCTCACCCATAGGATATAATTGTGTTTTAGCCATATAGTTTACAAGGGAATCATAGGATATAATTGTGTTTTAGCCATATAGTCTCACCCATAGGATATAATTGTGTTTTAGCCATATAGTTTACAAGGGGATCATAGGATATAATTGTGTTTTAGCCATATAGTTTCTCACTAAAATAAATAAGATGCTTGAATGGACTACTGTTAAAAATTGACAAAAACGTTTAGAGAGTTACTTTGTGTGTGTGTTAAGCGACTTTTTTTGGATATAAACTATGTGCGTACGTGTAACTAAAGTAAGTTATGACATTTAAAACTTTACCGTAATTACTCTAAGTTTTCGGAGACCCTAAGTTTTCTGACACCTTCTTTTTTGGCCAAAACAATTATTTTTCGTGACTTAATTTTTGGACAAGGCTCGTTTTCGTCTATCATTAATGACTCTAAATTTTCGGACAGTATATTTTTCAGCGCTACTTAACCAGATTTCAGCACTGTATTCGCTTATCTTTGGACACTTCGATCATGGATTTTTACAAACTGATTAAGGTCATAAAACCTGGGAGAGGCATGCTTAAGGGCAATAGACCATAACATTTGCGTAATTGGGTAAATAACCATGTTATACAGTTAGAAAACAAGAAAACAATCGATTCACCCAACATCATTTTAAATGATATACTACTTTTAAGGAGGCAATATGTTAAATGTTTTTGCTTTTTTGCTCTGAATAATTTTAGGCAATATTTAGCAAAGCTGTGAAGCTGTATTTATTTCAAAGTAGAAACACTATTGTGCATGGATTAATTGTTTTTATTTCAATATAATTATAGTTTTTAGGTGTTTAATTTTTGTCTCTAAGTTATTTGACATTGTAATTTTTGAATATTTTCTGTATCTAAATTTTTGGACACCAAAATTTTTAATTATTTTTAAATGTCCGAAAACTCGAATAGTTACGATACTTTGAGTTGTGAAATGGCAGTTTAAAAAAAAGAGTAAGATGTTTACAGTTAAAATTAACCGGTTTTGTATTGTATTGACAACAGTATTGTGCCGTGTTAGATTTGTGAAATGTTTTTGTCGAAATTGTATAATAACTGTCCATGGCCATTCTCTAAGAAGGAAATAACCCAGAGTACAATCTCATTTCAGATTCCAGTCTGTCAGTGTTCACCATGAGCCAGGAGATACAGAGCAAGGTTATCAAGGGAAAGATCAAGCTTCTGGTAAGGGTTCTGCATACTGTTACTAAACATTTTATGCTCCCCATAGATATATATGGGGAGCATATAGTTGCCAGTTTGTAGTTCCTTCCGTCACACTTTTTTTTGGACAGTTTATCATAGCACCTTCATTTCATTACCGATCTCTTTCATATTTGGCATGTAGGTACCTTGCAAGGACCTCTACCTTTTGATGAGGTTTGAGGTCACTGGGGTCAAGTTCAAGGTCACAGAGGCTATTAATAGATTTTAAGATCACACTTTGGTTACAGTTTCTCATAGCGCCTTCAATATTTGACCGATCTCTTATATATTTGGGATGTAGGTACCTTGCATGGACGTCTACCTTTTTGATGAGGTATGAGGTCACTGGGGTCAAGGCCAAGTTCACTGATGGTAATAATAGATTTTCTCAAGATCATACTTTTTTCCACACAATTAAACCATACTAGAGTTGCGACACCTTAAGGGTTTCGCGTGATGGAATGAGTGGAGAGATGAAATCAAATTGAAAATCTATTATTTCTAAAAAAAAATGGTACGAAAAATATGTCGGTAGGAAAAAAAAACAGATTTGGGTACGAAAACAAATTTGAGTACGAAAAAAAGGGTACAAACAAAATAAGGGAACGAAAAAACTATTTTGGTACGAAAAAAATGGGTACAAATAAAAAATAAGGTACGAAAAAATTTGTGTACGAAAAAAAATGAGTACGAACAAATGGGTACGAAGAAATTTGGGTACGAACAAATTTGTGTACGAAAAAATTGGGTACAAAAAAATGTGGGTACGAAAAAAAAATTGGTTATGAAAAAAAATTAGGGTACGAAAAACTATTTGGGTACGAAAAAAAAAGGTTCAAATAAAAATTTGGGTACAAAAAAATTTGGGAACAAAACGAATTTGGGTACGAAAAAAATTTGAGTACGAACAAATGGGTTCAAAGAAATTTGGGTACGAACAAATTTGTGTAAAAAAAAAATTGGGTACGAAAAAAAATTTGGTTATGAAAACCTATAGGGAACGAAAAAATTAGGGTACAAAAAACTATTTGGGTACGAAAAAAAAAGGGTACATATATAAATTTGGGTACAAAAAAAATTGGGTACGAAACAAATTTGTGCACCGACGGACAGACGAAGCGGCGACTATATGCTCCCCCTAAAAAATTTGGGGGGGAGCATAATAAACAAGTTATGGCAATTTAAAGGTGGTACGCAAACTTAATAATATATTTATCAATTATATGCTTATTCTAAGTGAAAAAAAGGCCATAATTGTTACAAAATGCTTGATACAGTTATCTGCTCTTGTTTATACATAGGGGTCATGTTGGTTAATAAGCAAAATACATGGTGTATGAACGCAATATGTCAAGGGACATAAATATATTTGAGGTCATATGCAAACTTTAACATAGATTTATCAATAATATGCATATTATTCTAAGTGAAAAAGGGCCTAATTCTGTTAAAATGCTTGATACAGTAAATGAGTTGTCTGCTCTTGTTTATAGATTGGGGTTATGTCGGTTATGAAGTATGCAAAATATAAAAGCAATATGTCAATGGACATAGGAAATATATTTGAGGTGGTACGCAAACATTCCAATGCGCACGCCGACGCCGGGTTGAGTAGGATAGCTCGACTATATATATTTCATATATAACAGTCAAGCTAAAATGTAAATATACCATAAACAACAAGCTAACCTCAATCACAACTTTAATGCAATGCTTATAACAATAGAGATACAATGATATGCCAGGGATTGAAACTTTAACTGTTTACTATTGTGGGCAACCATCTTTAGTATTTTGGTTGCCCAGATAAAGAATAACGAGCCCAGAAATATGAACATGTGAATATTATACATTCTTTTAATAAAATAATAGATAATTAAATACATTTGCTGACAACACATGTTCAATGCATGATGTTTTATTATGAGCCTGAATTGAATCATGTCCTATTCCTAAATAATGAATGTTATTTAACTAGTATTGATCCATGGTGATCAATTGTTTTTCAATTTTTATTGCAGTATATTGTTTTAAGCTTTAAAAAAAAGAAGTTTACCAACTTTTGAAATTGAGTTGCCCAGGCCAAAATCTACTTGCCCCGGGTTCACGGTAAACCACTTATTTCCATCCCTGTATGCTCTTCATTTTCTGTTCTTCCATCCCATTCTCAAAATTAAATTTAAAGCACAATATTTTTTAATAACATTAGTATGAATTACTAACCATTATCACCCAAAAAACAATTTTACAAAGCTGGAATCCCGTCGTAGAGATTTAGTTTACTATTATCAGTGTTCTCTTTAAATACCAGCTGCTAGCGATCTTGCCGATTACATTAACTCTTGATGCCGGCTACTTTTCCCAAATATATCAAGTAAATGTCACAAATGCTTTGGTTTTACTGCATAGTTGCCGGCCATATAACTGGCTACTCAAATTTTTCTGGAAAACACTGAACTATGCATGACAAACACACAAAAATTAAATACATCTTAGATTCATTTTAAAAATAAATTGACACTTCCAGCTTGTCGTCACTAAAATCCAAAGATTCAAATAATTTTCCACGAGATACGTCAACAATTGCGTAATGAAATGAATGAAAAATAAAAGTAAAGAAAGCCGGATTTTACATAAATTTCAGGTTGAAACACAACAAGGTAAAGGTAGTCGGTGAGATATAATAATAATACAGCTAGTAAGGCTCGTACCCTGGGTACGGTAAATATACTAAAACGTACCCGGGAATTTTAACACTAAATCGGTTGTTGTCGGCTATTTTGTAAAAATTAATTATGTTTACATTTATGTCAATTTTCTGTTAAATGGCATTTATACAATGTATTATCAAAACTCATTTTTACAATCATTAATGTGATTCAATTTAAAATCTTAAATTGTTTAAAGTCGCGTCATTGTATGACGTTGTCAAGTATATTTTCCGCGACGTCGCACGTTCACTTTTTACCGTCATCGATTTTTTTAAAGAAACTTTTTTCGGTTTGCGAGGTCCGTTAAATGGGGAACACCATATTTGGTATTTATATTATGTTTTAACAAATAATTCTTGCTGTGTAATAAATATTGTATAAGATATTTCGATATTTATTGAAAATGTTTCAAATTGTTATTTATGAAACCTTTTATTCTAATGAGTGTATGCTATCATATTATACTTCGAATAGCAGATCTGTTGTACTATAATCGTATTATTCATTCTTTATTGTTAATTTCATTTATTGTAGAGAATCGTCAATGTTACATCTAGTCGCCAATGCTTGTCGTTAGTGTTAGTTTTCAATGCTTGTTATCATTGCCGTCAATGTTAGTCGTCAATCCTTATCGTCATTATACATGAAGGAAATAAAAGCAGAAACAGAGACGTATTCTTGATTACTTGATTATTCCTACGGCGTCCTCTCAACACTCATACTAAAAAGCATGTTGATGCAGGTTTTTTTAAAAGAGAAGTTTCTTTAAGGTAAACAATATTGTTTTACTTTAATCGCTAGCATGTTTAACGACATCGGATTTTTGGCAGATATACAACTCGGATACAATCTAATATTTGCGGGTATGTTTAAGTTTCTTTACCGTACCCGGGCTACATGTAAGTAAAGTTAAGAGTACCCGGGTTACATGTACCGGTAAGTAGTACCCGAGCCGAGAATGTCAATTGAAGGTGTTAGAGATGTATTGATCCATAAGATTAAAAAGGGTAATTAACCACGGGCTTATTAAAATTAAAACGATGACATTACAATCTACCAGCTGTTTATTTTTGTATACTGTAAGCTTGAAATATTTTAAATAATGTAAACAACTTACCTTGTATAAAGTTGGCACATTGTTGTCAGGTGTAGAAACTATTATACTTATTTCTGTTAAGTTGCACTGGCTGAACCAAAAGAATTATGTAGTCGTTTCTAAATAATCACGAAACAACCTACTAATGCATATATGCTTGCCAGTTACTGAGTTTGTGCATTTCCATTCATTATATTATCGGCCTTGGCAAACAGCGTAGAATCAGATGAGACGCCGTGTGATGTCTGCTATTTCGTTACGCTGAAGATTTCCATATCCACGGGTGTTTTTATGTCAAATGTTATGGTTTTTCAATAGATCGTATACTTATCTACAAAATAGCGAATTAGCGTTCACTTTACATCATTTTTAATTATGTTATTTTGTTAATACTTTCTCGCGTTGTTTTCGAACCTGTATTGGCAGCCAGCCGCCCATTGGTCGACACCGTCTGCTATTTCGAACGATGAAGATTTCCATATCCATTGGCGTTTTTTTAGTGTTTTCCAATTGATCGTATACTTATCTACAAAACGGATAAGTAGCGTTCACTTTACATCGTTTGTGATGATGTTATTTTGTAAATACTTTTTAAGCGTTCTTTCTGTCGAAGTCGGCCATTTTGACGTGTGTGAAAAAATACCGACATTCCCGCAATTACCAAAATCCCCAGGAATCCCCGAGATCCCACGAAATCCCCATTAATATTGATTATTTATCGAAAAACTGCGTATTTTAATATAGATTGTTGCGAAATACACTGAAATCACTAATGAAACATTGTTTTTATCAAAGTTTGATTTCGGGGATTTCGGTAGGGATTTCGGTATATCCACATACCGCATTTTGTAATTCCGGTTTTGTCAAACTTGCGAAACTTTTTCGTGATTTAAGCAAAAACTAGATTTTTCCCAGGTATAACGCCTACGCCAACAGGTAGATCGCATTCTGGTCCATTTACATGTCAAATTTCAGCAAAAGTTACCGACCAGTTTTCAAGCGCCTCAAATCGCGACTATATGCGCCAGCTTAAAGAAAGTTAGCCCCCTTTATCATTCGTTCGATTGAACGTCATCAATGATGACGTCCAATACATCACTCATTCCATATATCGACAAAGCATCATTGGGGAGCATCCATCAGTTTTACTGATATCGTTGTTTTGAAAAATAAGCATAAAAGAACATGAAAGTGGGAAATTTGCGTTGTGAAATCTTTTGATTTGGCATTATGGGTCGTTTTAATTGCTTGGTACTTCATTACAAAAACCTCTCAAACTAATGTTTTACATGCCTTTTTGCTGAAACATTAATTCAGTTTAAAAGCTCATTTTATATGTTATGAAACCAAAGGAACAATAAAACCAGAGAATGCGCTTGGGAACAAAATTAATGCAACTTTCCTTTCTTTTGGGAATATTTCGGACACCAATTTTGTAATTGTTCTTGTTTTTGAAAGTGCCTTTTTCAGATACTTTGAAAACAAGGAAAAATGTCCTTGATAGATCTTGATCTGATGTCTTTGGTTAATCATGATCTAATGTAATGTTCTGATAGATCTGGGTGAAATGTTATCTCCTAGGTAGCTCTGTATCTAAAGTTATTTCCTTGATTTAATGTAACATCCTTGATGGAATTGGATATAAAGAAGACCCCAGTAATATGGCTGGAATTAAGTTATGTCCTTGATAGATGATCATCTAATGTATCTTTCTAGATCTGGATCTCTAGAAGACCCTTATCTGGATCTTATGTAATGTCCCTGATAGATGAGAATCTAATGTAACTTCGTAGACCTGGTTCTTTAGACAACCCTTATCTTGATCTTAAGGAATGTCCTTGATAGATGAGGATCTAATGTAACTTTCTACATCTGGATCTCTAGAAGACCCTTATCTGGATCTTAAGTAATGTCTTTAATAGATGAGGATCTAATGTAACTTTCTAGATCTGGATCTCTAGAAGACCCTTATCTGGATCTTAAGTAATGTCCTTGATAGATGAGGATCTAATGTAACTTTCTAGATCGAGATCTTAAGAAGACCCTTATCTGGATCTAAGTAATGTCCTTGATAGATGATGATCTAATGTAACTTTCTAGATCTGGATATTTAGAAGACCCTTATTTAGATCTTAAATAATGTCTTTGATAGATGAGAATCTGAATGTATTTTTTCTAGATCTGGATCTTTAGAAGACCCTTATTTGGATCTAAAAAAATGTCATTGATAGATGAGGATCTAATGTAACTTTCTAGATCTTGATCTTTAGAAGACCCTTATCTGGATTCTTAGTTATGTCCACTATAGATGACAGTGTTTTTTTTCATTACAATCGGGTCCGGTAACCGGACCCATTCCCAATTGATAAAAGTATATATTTTTCCCAAATGGGAGCTAAAAATTTCCAACAGAAGGTTTCCAAAAAAAATTTTTTTTTTTTTTTGTATCTCAATATTTTGTTTATCTCCATATAAGATCAACCTTAGTAAATATTATACTGGACACACTTGTATCCTCAATTTTGAAGCATTTGTTAGCAAAACAACAACAACACTAATTTCCCAATTTTAGTCAAAATGCAGCAAATTTGCCCAATCCAAAGGGACCGGAATGGCTCCATTCCCAAAATTGTGAGGAAAAAACACAAGAGGATCTAATGTAACTTTCTAGATCTGGATCTTTAGAAGACCCTTATCTGGATCTTAAGTAATGTCCTTGATAGATGAGGATCTAATGTAACTTTCTAGATCTGGATCTTTAGAAGACCCTTATCTGGATCTTAAGTTATGTCCTTGATAGATGAGGATCTAATGTAACTTTCTAGATCTTGGTCCCTAGAAGACCCTTTATTTGGATCTTAAGTAATGTCCTTGA
>NC_068359.1:125819280-125846780 GCF_020536995.1 Dreissena polymorpha | reverse complement strand
GTGACTCACGGTATTTCATTTACTTTCATTTATTCAAAACTGCACCCACAGCCGAGCGTTGGCACCCGCTATGCGGTGCTCTTGTTTGATTTAAGGGACTACAAATGCGTCTGAATGGTTAAGGGTTCAGTCATTCATACTGATCTCATGTTCCAGCTGGACCAGCTATGTGACCAGTTCCGGGAGGAGTCATTCCTACTGATGGCCTGCTTAGGGGACGGCAGCCTCTCACATGTAAATATAAAGTTTTTAATGTATGCAAATATGTAAAGGAAGCTTATCTGTACAAAATTCTCTTATAAATACCAATTAATTGACATTAATAGTTGTCTGCATACAATGTATCTCTGGAAATAAGTATATTTATCACTTTTAATCATTGATATTCTTAATTATTTGATTTTTTATGCCCCCAAAGAAGGGAATATAGTGATCGCACTGTCTGTCTGTCCGCCTGTCTTTCCGTCACACTTTGCGTTTAGGTTTAGAAAATGCTCAAAACTCCTATGTTGCTTCAGATGTAACCTTCATATTTGGTATGCGTGTGTATATGGACAAGGCCTTTTCATACGCACACAAATTAAGACCCCTTTGACCTTGACCTTGAACTTAGGGTCCGCGTTTAGGTTTCAAAATCTGCGTTTAGGTTTCGAAAAATGCTCATAACTTCTATATCGCTTCAGATGTAACCTTCATATTTGGTATGCATGTGTTTATGGACAAGGCCTTTCCATACCCACACAAATTTTGACCTCTTTGACCTTGACCTTGAACTTAGGGTCTGCATTTAGGTTTCGAAATCTGCGTTTAGGTTTGCAGGGCACTTCTACCATGGAGCAGTAATGTTTTCATATTGAAATTTTATCTTAAAGTGACTTTATGCGGTCAACAGGTCAAAAGAGTTAGTAAAAATGTGGTAAGTGACCAATTATCTGCAGTCCATCTTGCTACCAGTGTTTATAAAAAAATATATATTATATTCATGACTGTCCCTGAGTCCTCTAAGCCAAGCGGAACTGTCTTTTTATTAGGATTGGAGTTAGTATTCGTGTGTCGTATGAATTGTGTCTTTGTGTCTTATGAATGAATCTGCACTAAAACTAAATTTAGATTCACATCGTACATGCATGATCAGTTGTCAAACAAAAGTACGGTTGATATTCAAATGCATTATTTTTCTCTTTCTGGGATATTGTTTTAGTATGTTGATGCTGCATTAACAAATATAAGTGTATATGAAGTGAAAACACCAAAAATAAACAACGGATGCAATAGACACCTATAAACAGAGCATATACTGTTAGATGCGCATAATGTCACTTTAAGTGTCTAATTTCTAATACCAAATAGTTACATCTGTCTGATAAACCGTATTTTAAAGTTAATTATTCTCTTGCGATTTCATTTTGTGTTTTTTTTCACTACAAACTTATAAAAAAAGTTTAGGTCTGTAAACATATTCCTTCTTTCTTCAACTTCTGTGACCCTTAGAAACCCTTGCTTCAAACTACTGTCTAACCCACTGGTACGCTGCTTAAATGCTTGGTTTGTGGATGGAACGTGTCAGTATTACCGGCCAAGTCCTGGAAATTTTCACTTGCACTTATTGCACTTTCTAAAAGCGACAATTAGTAGTACTGACAAAGAAATTAGTTATTGCAGATTTCCCAGACCCAAGAACTGGTTGTTTCTTAGATCTTATCATGCTATCATGATAAACTAAAGCAATTTTTGTTAGCAGATATATACTGTATACCAAAAATATGAAAGCAAATATTGGATGTGAATAAATTAAATGTGTTTGTGATGTTAATTTATAGTCTCTGTTTCGAAAATAGTGAAAAATCTTTTAACTACTTGTCAACAATTAAATAAAACAAATAAACAAATTGAGCAAACCGTATATTGCTTTAAAGCCACATGTAAAGGTAATAATCAATTATCTACTATAATTAGGGGACAAAACGCAACACCATAATTGACCCACATTCACTCGTGAATCTTTCACACATCTTTTGTTAGCCCCTCATGCACACACATAGCCAGTTAGCACTTGTGTGTTTTGATTGGTCGTTTGCCAAATGCACACAATATTCAGAAGAGCTTGCAAGAGCTTGTGAAATGTTCAAGCGTCACGGCAAAATGATAAAAAACAAGCGCTGCTACATAAATGATTTTGAAGTCAATGCACTGAGAGACCGCTGTGCTTAAACCAACTGAAGTCAATGCACTGAGAGACCGCTGTGCTTAAACCAACTGAAGTCAATACACTGAGAGACCGCTGTGTACACTGAAAGACCGCTGTGCTTAAACCAACTGAAGTCAATGCACTGAGAGACCGCTGTGTACACTGAGAGACCGCTGTGCTTAAACCAACTGAAGTCAATGCACTGAGAGACCGCTGTGCTTAAACCAACTGAAGTCAATGCACTGAGAGACCGCTGTGCTTAAACCAACTGAAGTCAATACACTGAGAGACCGCTGTGTACACTGAGAGACCGCTGTGCTTAAACCAAAAGCATGGATGTACCATAATAATGAAAAGTTATCGTTTATCTTTACTGCTTTTAATATTATTGTTTCTTTTTTGAAATAGTTGTTCCTCACTGGTCTTATTTTGTTTAGAAATTTTATTATGCCCCCCTTCGAAGAAGAGGGGGTATATTGTTTTGCTCATGTCGGTCCGTCCGTCCCTATGTCCGTATGTCTGTATGTCCGTATGTCCGTCCACCAGATGGTTTCCGGATGATAACTCAAGAAGGCTTAGGCCTAGGATCATGAAACTTCATAGGTACATTGATCATGACTGGCAGATGACCCCTATTGATTTTCAGGTCACTAGGTCAAAGGTCAAGGTCACAGTGACCCGAAATAGTAAAATGGTTTCCGGATGATAACTCAAAAATTCTTAGGCCTAGGATCATGAAACTTTATAGGTACATTGATCATGACTCGCAGATGACCCCTATTGATTTTGAGGTCACTAGGTCAAAGGTCAAGGTCATGGTGACTTGAAATAGTAAAATGGTTTCCAGATGACAACTCAAGAACACTTATGCCTAGGATCATGAAACTTCATAGGTACATTGATCATGACTCACAGATGACCCCTATTGATTTTCAGGTCACTAGGTCAAAGGTCAAGGTCACGGTGACTCAAAATAGTAAAATGGTGTCCGGATGATAACTCAAAAATGCTAATGCTTAAGGATCATGAAACTTTATAGGGACATTGATCATGACTCGCAGATGACCCCTATTGATTTTCAGGTCACTAGGTCAAAGGTCAAGGTCATTTGAAAAAAAAGTAATGAGCTATTGTCATCACCTTGGCGTCGGCGTCTGGTTAAGTTTTGTGTTTAGGTTCACTTTTCTCATAACGTATCAAAGCTATTGCATTCAAACTTGGTACACTTACTTATTATCATGAGGGGACTGGGCAGGCAAAGTTAGATTACTCTAGCGTGCATTTTGACAGAATTATGTGCCCTTTTTATACTTAGAAAATTGAAAATTTGGTTAAGAAAAAAGTACACTTTTTGTGATTGGGAATAAAGCCGAATTTCGGCTATAAAATCGGGCCAAAACAAAACCCTGCCTAGGATCATGAAACTTCATAGGTACATTGATCATGACTGGCAGATGACCCCTATTGATTTTCAGGTCACTGGGTCAAAGGTCAAGGTCACAGTGACACGAAACAGTAAAATGGTTTCCGGGTGATTACTCAAGAATTCTTAGGCCTAGGATAAGAAACTTCATAGGTACCTTAATCATGACTTGCAGATGACATCTATTGATTTTCAGGTCACTAGGTCAAAGGTCAAGGTCACAGTGACAAAAAACATATTCACACAATGGCTGCCACTACAACTGACAGCCCATATGGGGGGCATGCATGTTTTACAAACAGCCCTTGTTGAATTTACATTTCTGTTGTATTATTGATTTGGTTATCATTCTTGTATACTACTTACATGTGGCGTTACTTTATTTAGGATTGTATGCATAAAAGACGATGTACATATGTATTAGTGTTAATAGACTGTTTGTTCTGTCATTTCCTCTCACAGCTGCGGTCCAGGGCAAGCAAGGGCTTCCTGAAGGCCCACAAAGACATCAAGTCACAGTTCCTGGAACACTGTCTCACACGTAAGAGAACCCTTTACCAGCAAAGTGAAAGTGGCCATGTGCAACCAGCATAAAACCAGATAAGCCTGCGAGTAGCTCGCATTATGTTCAGGTTTTATGATGTATGCTGCTTTTTTATGCTCCCCGCAATATTTTCGGTGGAGCAAAAAGCTGCCAGTTTGTAGTTCCTTACTTCCTTCCTTCCGTCACACTTATGTTACAGTTTCTCATAGCACCTTCAATACTTTACCTATCTCTTTCATATTTGGCATGTACGTACCTTGCATGGACTTCTACCTTTTGATGAGGTTTGAGCACACTGGGGTCAAGGTCAAGGTCACCGAGGCTAATATTAGATTTTTCTGTCACACTTTTGTTACAGTTTCTCATAGCACCTTCAATACTTTACCGATCTCTTTCATATTCGGCATGTATGTACCTTGCATGGACCTCTACCTTTTGATGATGTTTGTTGTCACTGGGTAAGAACAAGGTCACAGAGGCTAATTATAGATTTTTCCATCACACTTTTTTGACCGTTTCTCATAGCATCTTCAATACTTTACAGATCTCTTTCATATTTGGCAAGTAGGTACCTTGCATGGACCTCTCGTAACCTTTTGATGAAGTTTGAGGTCACTGGGCTCAAGGTCACCGTGGCTAAAAATAGATTTTCTGTCACGCTTTTCTTACATTTTCTCATAGGGCCTTTAATACTTCACCGATCTCTTACATATTTGCCATGTAGGTACCTTGCATGGTTTGAGGTCACTGGGCTCAAGGTCACCGAGGCTATAAATATATTTTCTGTCACGCTTTTGTAACAGTTTCTCATTGCGCCTTCAATATTTTTCCGATCTCTTACATATTTGGCATGTACATACCTTGCATAAACCTCTACCTTTTGATGAGGTTTGAGGTCACTGGGGTCAAGGTCAAGGTCACAGAGGCTAATAATAGATTTGTTTAGGTGGTTATTAATACATAGATTGACTAAGCGCATTATCGGGGAGCATCCATCAGTTCCACTTATTCTTGTTAGGGTTTGAAATGAAGCCTTTCAAGCTTGAATCTATTAAGAAAGGTCTTAAATTAAATGAGCTTTTCTAAGGGACTACAAATGCCTTAAAATGCTTCTCTAAGTGGTAGAGGGATAACACTCTGTGACAGTTGGCCCAACTGAAGATATAAATTGTATGCACTCACATCATAACAAACCGGGATACATATTATTGCAAAATCATTTATATTCATTGGCACAACATTTCGTGGTTTTGGTGGTTAAAAATATTGGCAATTTCTTGGACAAGTAAAGTACAAATTTGGAAATTGCAATGGTCAATCAATGATGAGCACTTGACAGATGTCAGCAATAAATCATGTGGGGGAGTCGCTATTGAAGATGGCAATTAAATAATCAATTGTTACAAAAAAACAACCAAAGACAAATAAATATGGTTTAATTTCTCTCTAACAAAATCACAAAAACTTTTAAAGTGTTTATCTGTCGTTGTCATTTACTGTCTTTAATCAGCCATATTGACGGATACAAAAGACAGAATCCTGAAAATACAAACTTTGTATTAACAATTAGCGCTTGTCCTTTCTTATCTACTTAAACAAAGTTTGCGCTATCGATACAGTTTTACTTAAAAGAGTTTAACAGAATGTCAAGAGTCAGCTAAGTGCACATTGTAATGCGCTTTCATTATTGAGGTATCTGAATTGTACGCTTTCATTATTGAGGTATCTGAATTGTACGCTTTCATTATTGAGCTATCTGAATTGTACGCTTTCATTATTGAGCTATCTGAATTGTACGCTTTCATTATTGAGCTATCTGAATTGTACGCTTTCATTATTGAGCTATCTGAATTGTACGCTTTCATTATTGAGGTATCTGAATTGTACGCTTTCATTATTGAGCTATCTGAATTGTACACTTTCATTATTGAGCTATCTGAATTGTACGCTTTCATTATTGAGCTTTCTGAATTGTACGCTTTCATTATTGAGCTATCTGAATTGTACGCTTTCATTATTGAGGTATCTGAATTGTACGCTTTCATTATTGAGCTATCTGAATTGTACACTTTCATTATTGAGGTATCTGAATTGTACGCTTTCATTATTGAGCTATCTGAATTGTACACTTTCATTATTGAGCTATCTGAATTGTACGCTTTCATTATTGAGCTATCTGAATTGTACGCTTTCATTATTGAGCTATCTGAATTGTACACTTTCATTATTGAGGTATCTGAATTGTACGCTTTCATTATTGAGCTATCTGAATTGTACGCTTTCATTATTGAGCTATCTGAATTGTACACTTTCATTATTGAGGTATCTGAATTGTACGCTTTCATTATTGAGCTATCTGAATTGTACGCTTTCATTATTGAGCTATCTGAATTGTACACTTTCATTATTGAGGTATCTGAATTGTGAGCTTTCATTATTGAGGTATCTGAATTGTACGCTTTCATTATTGAGGTATCTGAATTGTACGCTTTCATTATTGAGCTATCTGAATTGTACGCTTTCATTATTGAGGTATCTGAATTGTACGCTTTCATTATTGAGGTATCTGAATTGTACGCTTTCATTATTGAGGTATCTGAATTGTACGCTTTCATTATTGAGCTATCTGAATTGTACGCTTTCATTATTGAGGTATCTGAATTGTACGCTTTCATTATTGAGCTATCTGAATTGTACGCTTTCATTATTGAGCTATCTGAATTGTACGCTTTCATTATTGAGCTATCTGAATTGTACGCTTTCATTATTGAGGTATCTGAATTGTACGCTTTCATTATTGAGGTATCTGAATTGTACGCTTTCATTATTGAGGTATCTGAATTGTACGCTTTCATTATTGAGGTATCTGAATTGTGAGCTTTCATTATTGAGCTATCTGAATTGTACGCTTTCATTATTGAGCTATCTGAATTGTACGCTTTCATTATTGAGGTATCTGAATTGTACGCTTTCATTATTGAGGTATCTGAATTGTACGCTTTCATTATTGAGGTATCTGAATTGTGAGCTTTCATTATTGAGCTATCTGAATTGTACGCTTTCATTATTGAGCTATCTGAATTGTACGCTTTCATTATTGAGCTATCTGAATTGTACGCTTTCATTATTGAGGTATCTGAATTGTACGCTTTCATTATTGAGCTATCTGAATTGTACGCTTTCATTATTGAGCTATCTGAATTGTACGCTTTCATTATTGAGGTATCTGAATTGTACGCTTTCATTATTGAGGTATCTTAATTGTACGCTTTCATTATTGAGGTATCTGAATTGTTTGTGTGGATTACTTAAAATAATGTCATTCTTGCAAACAGCAATTTTATCTATACAAAATTGAGCATAATTGTTTGTCTGGAGTCGTGGATTGTTCTACCAACAAAATCCATTGAGAATGTATGTCACATGAAAAATTGTGCTTTTTATGCCCCCTGATCGAATGATTGGGGTATATTGTTTTTGGCCTGTCTGTCTGTCATTGTATGTGTCTGTTTGTCATTGTATGTGTGTGTCTGTCCCAAAACTTAAACCTTGGTCATAACTTTTGCAATATTGATGATAGCAACTTGATATTTGGCATGCATGTGTATCTCATGAAGCTGCACATTTTGAGTGGTGAAAGGTCAAGGTCATCCTTGAAGGTCAAAGGGCAAATATTTGGCTTCAAAGCGGCACAGTAGGGCCAAAAATAAGGTCCGTTTCTTGTCTCCTTGGAAAAAAAAACAGGGTCGGTAGGTAGGGATTTTTTTGGGGGGCTACTAGAATGGAAGGCTACTAAAGCTAATAATAAGAAATACATGTATATATATGCTTTGTTTTCTTGATGTTACATCTTATATGAACAAAAATTAACATTTTTTATATATTTTTTTTTTGGCAACCCCAATTTAAAGTTGTGGGTCGGTGATGATTTGGGAGGCACGGTCGGGCAACCAGAAACGGATCTTTTTTTTTTGGCTTAGGGGGTATTGTGTTGATTTGGGAAACACGGTTGGGCAACCAGAAACGGACCTTTTTTTTTTTTGGCTTAGGGGGTATTGTGTTGATTTGGGAAACACGGTTGGGCAACCAGAAACGGTCTTTTTTTTTGGCTTAGGGGGTATTGTGTTGATTTGGGAAACACGGTTGGGCAACCAGAAACGGACTTTTTTCTTTGGCTTAGGGGGTATTGTGTTGATTTGGGAAACACGGTTGGGCAACCAGAAACAGACTTTTTTTGGCTTGGGGGTATTGTGTTGATTTGGGAAACACGGATGGGAAACCAGAAACAGACCTTTTTTTTTTTGCTTAGGGGGTATTGTGTTGATTTGGGAAACACGGTTAGGCAACCAGAAACGGACTTTTTTTTTTGGCTTAGGGGGTATTGTGTTTCACAAACAGGGCTCTTGTTCAGTCTGCTATAGAACAAGTACTGAAAGAACAAGTGTGACCTCTATATGACCTCAATGTGACCTCTATGTGACCTCTATATGACCTCTACACTCAAAATGTCAGTTTAGAACATGGACATATTGCTTTCCATAAATAGGTGAGCATAAGAAGTCAAAAGAGACGAGGGCTTCCCCCATTAAGCGTCAAGACACCTCCACCGCTCACAAGCGCCAGAAAGTGGCGCACTCAACCCAAATTCAGGCTTGTAAATCAAAGGTGACAAGTAAGATTGGTGAGGAACAAATAGAAAAAGCTGAACAGCAGATGTGTCCAGGTCCCAGCACACATCCAGCATTACAGTACAGTAAGTCTTGCTTCTGTGTTTCTTATTGGGGGGGGGGGGGAGGGGGGTGGAATTGTCAAGGTTTTGACAATTTGATAAAAAAAATTACCTTTTTTTGGGGATGAAATGAGCTCTTTATTTTGGGCATTGATATTTCTCAACAATTGTTATTCCAATTAATACATTCAAATTGTCAATGTTTTTTGTAATTATTAATTGCCTCTTTAAAAAAATGGCTGATGATGAGTCACTTTGTTCATTCAGTTTTAACATTCTGGCATTTCAGTCTGAGAGCCCTCTCTTAAAGCTCTGGTTTTGAAATCCTGGAACAGTTTACCCCTCCAATTCACTTCCAGCTTAAAATCACTGTGGTGTTTTGATATCCTGGAACAGTTTACCCTCCAATTCACTTCCAGCTTAGAATCACTGCGGTGTTTTGAAATCCTGGAATAGTTTACCTCTCCAATTCACTTCCAGCTTAGAATCACTGCGGTGTTTTGAAATCCTGGAACAGTTTACCCTCCAATTCACTTCCAGCTTAGAATCACTGCGGTGTTTTGAAATCCTGGAACAGTTTACCCTCCAATTCACTTCCAGCTTAGAATCACTGCGGTGTTTTGAAATCCTGGAATAGTTTACCGCTAAAATTCACTTCCAGCTTAGAATCACTGCGGTGTTTTGAAATCCTGGAACAGTTTACCCCTCCAATTCACTTCCAGCTTAGAATCACTGCGGTGTTTTGAAATCCTGGAATAGTTTACCTCTCCAATTCACTTCCAGCTTAGAATCACTGCGGTGTTTTGTAATCCTGGAATAGTTTACCTCTCCAATTCACTTCCAGCTTAGAATCACTGCGGTGTTTTGAAATCCTGGAAAAGTTTACCTCTCCAATTCACTTCCAGCTTAGAATCACTGCGGTGTTTAGAAATCCTGGAACAGCCCGTCTGTAGATCTGCCGCGGAATCATATGGAATTCTACGGAAATCGTTAGATGGAATTCCGTGGAGTATTGGCACTAACTTTCCATCCGATTCCATGCAATCAATGGAAAAGTGAAAAAAAACAGAAGAGGGACTTCATATGGGATGGAATTCCATAAAATGCCGTGGAATTCCATAGAATTCCGTGGCATTCCATAGAATGCCGTGGAATTCCATAGAATGCCGTGGAATTCCATGGAACGCCGTGGAATTCCATGGAACGCCGTGGAATTCCATGGAACGCCGTGGAATTCCATGGAACGCCGTGGAATTCCATGGAACGCCGTGGAATTCCATGGAATGCCGTGGAATTCCATAGAATGCCGTGGAATTCCGTGGAAAGCTATGGAATAAAAAACTGGAATATATATAAAAAAAACATATTATAGATTAAAGGTATTTTATCGATTTTGAAAAACAAATGTGAATGTAACTAAAGGTTTCATTATAGAAGTTAAACAAGAACAAGATCTGGCATCAATCATTAACCACACACATGCAGTCACAGTACATATTCAAAAATGAGTGGTTTAACATTTTCATAAAGTACCAATTCTCTTAACCACAGGCATTCATGCACACATTCAAAAACACATCCATAAACATGCACGCATATACAGGTGAGAAAAGAAAAACATATAAAAGGCACAATATAAAACATAGAAGTAGAATTTTACATTTCTCTTATAACAAGTATACTTCCTTTCTCACATAATTATGCTCATAAACACACACAATTACATGCACACACACACATCACACACAACATATATTCTATTACATGTTTAACAGTTTGTGTTATGGATAAATATAACAAAAATAATAATATCTTTCACCCTGTGTTTTTGTACTTTACAAGTAACAATACAGTTATTAAAGAACAAGCAAATTCGTTGAATTGATATCCCCTGCAAATATGCTTCTGGACACAAAAGTGTTATATTTGACACAAAAAAAAGCATATTTTTTCAAGATAAAAAGGGCCATAACTTCGTTATTAACAGAATGTGTGCAATACCATTTGGCTTGCATCATCCTGTTATCCATATATATATATATATATATATATATATATATATATATATATATATATATATATATATATATATATATATATACCCATACCAAGTTTCAATGAAATCCGCCAAAGCACTTGCAAGATATGGCTCTGGATGGACAGACGGAAAGACGGACGGAAAGACGGACGGAAGGAGAGATGGACAAGGCGAAAACAATATCCCTCCGCCTATGGCGGGGGATATCAAATGAAAAGGCGAACAAATAAGACAAGGATGTTTAGTAATTGTATGGGCATTGTTATATGAAAACTGTATATGAATATAAAGTCTCACTTAAAAAAATATTGATTGATGTTGATCCATTTTTGTGCGTGTGTTTCAATTTTTTTTAAACGGCAATTTCTTCTTCTGTCTGTATTCTTAACTTCAAATAATTCAAGAATATGTTAAATTTTGGAATACATTTCTTTATTTTCATATTGATTATGACTACTTTCATCACAATGATAATAAAATTGAGAACTTCACTGTGTAATTTAATTTCTGTATTTCCAAGGAAAGCATTTCAACTTTTTTTACTTCTGGATGGCTTAAGCAGGTCTCTTAGCACAAACTTAATGGTGTCCTTTGTGGTGGAGGGCCATTTTTCCTTGATGACTTCTACAAAAGAGAAATATATAAAACAAACAATTGAATGGTTAATAGTGCTGTGTTTTTCTTATGGTGTTGCATTAACCAAATACAGTAAGGAGACTTATTTAATACACTTTTAATTATATTGCATACAGGCTGTAGACAAGTTCAGGTCCAACAATTGTTAGGCCTGATCTTGGCAACAGCCTGTTTGTATTTAAAACAACATTTCTTTAAAAAATATTGTCAAATTGACATTTTGGCATGCAAAGTGTTAAAATACATCATCATTAATTATTCACCAACTTTCTGGGAGAGAAATAGGGCTGTTACGATTCACCGGTAAATTGGTATATCGCTATGCATGTTGTTAAAAAAATCGCACCGCGGTACGGCGTTGTTGCACCAGTTTTTTAAATCTAATTATTCTTATATGAATTAAGAGGATAAATACATAACATATTTCTATATAATAATCGTTTGAAGGTCTATCAAATTGATTAAGTTGTGTTGATCACCTTTTGTCAGGTTATAGTAAGAAAATGATTGTTCTTATTCATTACAGTCTCTAGTCATACCATGATACCAATGTTTTCAGATTATGAGAGTCTAATTAAGTTGTAAAACATGTAATTCTGCTGTTCTTTTTCACAGATCAACATTTTGTTAAATATTGCGATACAGTGTTGCCGCATCACGATATACCACGATACGCTCACGGCGTATCGTGACAGCCCTAGAGAGAAATATAAAAGCTTAGAAAAAATTGGTGTGAAAAAAGAGCAAAATGGCATAATTGTTATGTTACTGGATAAATCTGAAAAACTGGATAAACCTTTGTAAAAACAAAATGAACAACATAAGATATCTTTACCAAAAACAAGTTTGTGTACCTTCCAAAAAGATAATCTTCTTCTGGTCTTCTAGTGCTGGTCGCCTCGTTCCGTCCTTTGAAATGCCCCCTGAGAGGCTTCTCCCCCTTATCTCCTCCTCTGTAAAGATTTTTCGAAAGACCATCGCCGTTCCTTTCTTGAAGTCTTTGCATTCATCTAATAATTCCAAAATTTGGCTCTGAAATTGTATTGTAAATGCCATTTTTTATGTACCACAAGTATTGCAAGGAAATCTCTTCAATGTTAAGAGATGAGAAAAATGAGCAGTCGTGCAAAGGCTTGGGCAAGGGACCTATTTCCTTACAGAGAAAGTACTGTATGCTTATCAGTCTGAACAGATCATTTGCTATTAACTGTATTTAAATTTAGGCTAACTACACTTTCTGTCCAGAACAAGTCATACATTTTTACTTAAATAACACTCAAAGTAATTTTTTTTTAATACCTCAATAGTGATACACTCTTGTATACCATTAACTCATTCAGCAGTGGTGACGCCTAGAGTTGCCTTTTGCTAATAAAGTATACCCTGATTAGACAGCTGCTCAGGAGCTGTCTAGTCAAGATATACTTATTTTGCCTAAGAGTACCCAAAGAATAATTGATTTTCTTCGTGCCAAGATAAAAAATTAGGAAAATGGCAAAAGTCATGTTAGCATTTTTAGGTAATGTATATTAAGATGATGTCAAAGTTAAAAAACAAAACAAAAAAACAAGGCTGAATGTGTTAAAACAGCCATCATGCTTACCTTCACATAACCATTGTAGCTCGGTTCTTTTCAGAGATCTGAAAACAACAAAAACAACACATGTTTAGCCATTTTTTTTCTAATCATGGTCTTCTTTGTGTGTAAACATTTTCATAGTTGCCAGAACAAAACCAACCTGGCCCCCAGGTTTTTTTTCAGGCTTTTTCAACCTTTCTAACTTTTAGCCATGCTTAAATACCATTTGATAGGATTTGCCCTTAGTTATGATTTTAATTTAATAATGACAATTTCAGCATTTGTTTTATGTAAATGTAATTTAAAAAAACAAACATTTTTAATAGACTATGCATGAAAGTTGTGCAATTCAAGCATAACAAGCTTCAGAATTATCCTATTAATCACATTTGCGTACTTTGCTTGTGGCTGAAGTTTCTTCTTCTTTTCCAACTGATTGTTCGTCCTCTTGACTATCAGGCTTGGAGAATGCTGAAGTACAGCTAGATTCGAATTGGCTCAGCACTCCCCTCGGGCTAAATGTTGGAGCTGGGCTCCTCAATGCATGAATCTGAGTGCTGTGTAACTTCATTTGCTTGAGAAAAAAAAATACATCAAAGTTTGTAATGCTTTTATACCTATTTCAATTCAAGTGCAACACTTTCATTACCAATGTAAAACCTAACTTTCCCACACTGCAAAATGTCTAATAGAACCAGTCAACAGTTGTTTTGCACTCCCAAAAAGGAAAATGGTTGCTCTTGGCTGATGCAAAGACAATTAGGCATGGAAAATATGTCTGTTTCTGGGAACTAAAAAATTTTGTAGGTAGGGTCAGTCTGCATGTTATTTTTATTGTTGTTGCTTTGAAAAGTTTTCAATACAAACTATATAACTGTCCAATATTTACTCTTAAAGGTGGATATCAGCTTTATACACTCATCGAACATATGAAAATGAACATGTCTATACAAAAATTATGTTTTTGATATTTTCCTACATTAAAAAAAAATCATGAAAAAAACACACTTGGGGTCAGGGTGTTTTGCTGGGTAGGGTTGGGTTCTCCGAAACAAACATATTTTTAGGCAATATTAGGTCTCGGTTGTATCAGCACACCACATTTGTGATTCAGTCATTTTGAGGCAGACGTTATTAATAATATTGTCTACCCATTGAGTAGTCACCTTTTGAAAATGAAGTCTATCCTGATCAGACAGCTACTGTACTGTGTAAGAGCTATTAAATTGAAGTATACTTAAATTTTCCTATGCATGTGCTTGTTTTCAAGTGTGCTAAAATCAATGTGCTAATATGGAATTGAGAGCAAACATTAAAAGCATACATTTTAGAAAGAAAAGAAGACCTTTAAATGCATAATTGACCCATACCTCTAACTCACTCCAAAGTATGCCTGCCTGGTATTCCAGATAGCCCACCCTTGACTGGAGGTCCTGGTTGTCTCCTTCTAGTCTCTCAACCCTTGACTGAAGGGCTTTGTTATCTGCTTCCAGTTGCTTTATAACTGTTTCGTGGTTTTGAGGCTTGGAGGAGCTTGATTTATTATTTTGTCTTGGCGATTTCCTTGGCGTCATTCCTGTTGAGTTTAACAACTTTAAACTGTCTCCCAGAAGCTGAGAAGATGACTGACTGCTGAAAGAAAGCACATAATATCGAGATGTTTTGGTTTAAGTTTTTTTCAACTGAAAATCAGGGATAAGCCTTTGTAAATCACATAATGCCTCCTCTTTTTATCTTTGATGTGACCTTAAATTTAACAATTAACCCATTCAGCCCTAGATGTTTTTAAAAGAACATGTTACCTGATGCGCAAAACCAATCAAGCTATTTTCACAAATTTTATCTTGACTCGAAGAAAATGTTTATTCTTAATGTACATATATGCAAATTAAGTCTACCCTAATTCTATTCAGTGTAGACTTTATTTGCAAAAGACGACTCGGGTTGTCTCATGGGCCGAATGCATTAAAGGTCATTATATTGGTATGGTTAGAAAGTCAAAAGAAATGTGTAATATTGTTCATATAATAAATCAACAGTTTAATGCAATGTTAGAGTTTAACATAGACAATCAGACAAGGCCATTGCTATAATGAGCCGGGATTGATGTACAAGGTCTTATATTTTCCACCATTAAAGATTTTAGTTGTCAATTTTACAGTTATAGTTTATAATGTATCATTTTCACTACAAGGGGTAGCTGGCCTTTCCATTGGGAAGAAATGTTACAATATATTTACCAAAAGGGGATTGGAGAAATCTGCATAATTTTAAGAAACTTTCTGATGGGAAGCGGCCTTTTAAATGAAATTTTCTGAGGGGAAGCAGCCATTAACAAAGAAAGAAAAATAAGCCCTGCATTATGATATAAAATTCAAGAAGGATAATTTATTGTTCTTATTGACACCTTCAGACAGGGGTTGCGAAATCAATTGTCCATGTTGCCCAGCTAGTCCCAAAGCTTGTATAGACAAGTGAAATAATACTGACATTTACTATATAACTATTGTACGGACAAGTGCACAGCATGACTTTGCATAAACAGACAGTTCATTAAAACTAGATTTTGCAACCCCTGCCCTACTTCAGCATAATTTTTATTGTTTGCCCTACAACAGCTTACTTTTCAGATTGATCAATTTCAGTCTGTTCAATCTCCATTTGCACATGGAAGCTGGCCAATGCTCTGTCTTCAGCATCAGATTGGAGCACCTGGTTTGAACGAGAAGAAAATTAATCATATCTCACTGTTTTGAAATATGTCATTGACAAGATTCTTCAGTTTGTTTAGTTTTGGAAATCTGAAATGCACATGGTTTGTTTTACCCATAAAAAGAAGAGTTCCACTGCCCTTTATATTGTTACAGGCAAGGCAGTTTGGTGTATTATACATATAGCTTCAATGCACCATTCTTAATAACTTCAGGCAGTCAAATAATACATAGCATATTCAACTGTCTTATGATACTTTCTTAACCAGTAAGAAATTTCATTTAAAACCTTATTTACTTTTTTAATAAGGGCGATTTTCCTTTAGTTGAATAGCAGTTTTGAAAATCCTACTTTTTTTGCTGTCTTGATTTAATGCCTCTGGTAATCACACAGAAAAATATAAATGTTTATTACCTTTGGATTTCTCACTTCATAAGGGACTATCGAAAGTTTCCGTCGCACAGCCTTTGGTTTCACAACAGTTGGATTCTGAAATGTTATTTTAACGCTTCTATTGTTTTTCCGTTTTAAATAGATGTGTTTGTATGACACCACTTTGTCCTCCAAGCCACTTTAAAACATTATTTCAAATAATGAACTAAACATGTCACCACTCACAGTTAAGATCAACATATGCATGCCGTACATTAAGATGTACATGCCAAAAATGCAGATGTACTTAATCAAAAGTTAAGATCAACGTTAATTTTGCTAACTAACCAATCAACGAACAACAATCAGGCAGATACAACACGCTCTCCAGTATGACTAGGGGACATAAGTATTCTTTACACTATCTATTACAGGAATTGTTTGTCCGAAATTGAAAAAGCCTTATTCATTAAAGCAACTGTTAAAACACTGTGGTTAATCTTGAGCAAGTGCAAACTGAAAACAGCTTTTTCAAAACAATAGAGTTACATATGGGAAAAGTAAAGATTGATTCCAAAGCCTGAAATCAGGTGCAGGCCTTAAAAATTCAAGGCATACATTATGTTAATACTTTTGAATAAACATGAAAACTACCTTCACTTCCTTTGATCCATTGCCTGTTTGTTTCTGATTGTTTGCATCTGCTGCCTGCAACCACATTATGAAACATGTCTGTGAGATTTAAAGTGCCATTTAACATCAATATTCAGAGCATCAATATAATTTGTTGGAAGTTTTCCCTAATTCACTTAGCCCTGAAAATATTAAGACAATATTGATACCTCATGAATATCAATAAGCTAAATTGTCAAAATAATAATTGCTATTTGATTGATTTTTTTATTATAGCAGATACAAATTGCATAATTTTGGGACTGACATAAGCAGAAAAAGGAAACCCTAATTAGCCAGCTCATATGGGAGTTGTCTAATCAGGTTTACTTTATTTTCAAAAGAAGGCCAAAGGGCCTTTATGAAAAATGAAAATTCAAACATACCATGATTAACAGGCATTAAAATGAGTCTATTGTACTATGTCAATGCTATCTACTGTGATAACCAACAGTCAAAGAAGAAAGCAGATTTGTGTATCTGATCTCTCCTAAAATTACTCTCTAATTATAATAGGGCATTTACTTGGCCAAGAGTTAGCAAAAATTGCTGCTTATCAACAAAACAGAACTAAAGGTTTACCTTTGATACTGTCTCCTCTAAATTGTCAGAGCTTGATGCTGTCTCCTCAGAGCTCATTTTTGGCAATCCATTTCCTTCCTGTAATCATATTCAGACCTATGAGAAATAGTATATATATGAATAGGTCATAATTATATAATAATAACAAGAGCACCGCATAACGGATGCCACGCTCTGCTTCTGATGCAGTTTTGAATAAATGTGACCTTGACCTTTGACCTAGTGACCCAAAAATAGGTGTGGTGTGTAGAACTCATCAAGGTGTAAGTGTAAGCAATTTGATTTTAGAGCCATCGTTCAAACCTTAACAAAATGTTAAGGTTTTAGCACGATGCGAACGTTGGACAGCGAGCTGGCTTTGACAATTCCTCGGGTTTTCTCCAAAAACGCTGTGCTTATAATAATAATAATAATAGTAATATAAATAATAATGTACTATTTGGTCCTAATGGAACCCTGTTAATGAAGTTTGGTATTGCCATGTTATTAAGAGTTACTATTGTTGACTAGAGTATCTTCTTTCTTGACAAATATCAAATTATCAGATTCTTTATGTACTATTGTATGCAGAATTTGACATATACTCTATAGAGATAGACATTCCCAGGTTAGGAACGGGTCGGGTTTAAAAGTAGTTTGTGTGCCTTATTAGCCTGACTGGTCTAGTAAATATTTTCTAAGCAGTCCTCTTTTTAACCAATTTTGCCAGTGCTGATCTAGTTCTCATAAAGTTAATGCCAAACCCTGGAACAAGCCATACAAACATGTGGCACATAAGAATTCCTTTAAACCCAAAGTACCTCTTTCCACATATTTATTCCATTGTTAAATCAAACTGCATTATTTAACTTACATTTTCATGACAAGAATCTCAGGTATAAAGCTGTCTATGAGGGTAGAAAACATCTGAGGCATGCTCAAGAGCTTCTCCAGATCTTTCTTCTCAGCTTTATCTAATAAAATTATACAGGAAAAATCAAGCTTAATGTAAACTGGTATTTGTTTTTGTAAATTTATAATAATACAAAATATAATAACAAATGTTTTTAATAATATAATAATGTTTGTTTGGCAGTTGCATTTAACATTAAATATCGATTTACCTCCGATCTTTCCGATAATGGCGGGTACAACACCAAATGACCCACATCTCGCCTTAACTACATCTCCTACTCTGTAATCGGTGTATTCCTTTCTAGGTTCAGTTACAGCGGAAATATTCATAACATTTCCTGTGATTGGATCGTCTTTGTACCAAATAAAAAGAGCATATAATATTTGAAGACATCTTAAATTTTGTTTAAATGAGAAACAGCCTTCAAAACTTGAAAAGTCTGCCGAAATGCAGCCTGACACTACCTCCTTTAATTTGGTACTGAGGCAGCCAAGATGTGTGATCTATAAGAATAACTGTTAAAACTGTATACAATTTAATCACTAGTCATTGAGTTCAATAACCCATTTATGCCTAGCGTCTAGAAAAAAGGCCTTGGCAAATAGTGCAGACCAAGATGAGACGCTGCATGATGCAGCGTCTCATCAGGGTCTGCACTGTTTAATGCGTGCAGACCCAGATGAGACACTGCATGATGCAACGTCTCATCAGGGTCTGCACTGTTTAATGCGTGCAGACCCAGATGAGACGCTGCATGATGCAGCGTCTCATCAGGGTCTGCGCTGTTTGCTTAAAGAAATTTCTGTAAGAAATATTCTAAATATAGAAATAAATATACTAGGACATCCCTAATTTGGAAGTAAATTGATCCAATTGAGAAGAATGTTAGAGTCCACTAGGCTTGAATGGGTTAATAACACAACACTTTATTAATATTTTAGATTGTATTTTATTTTTATTTAACACAAGTTTCATAATATCCAAAGTAAGCAGTTTTTACTTTTACACTTAATATTTAGTTGTTCACTTATTGCTGGTCTTAATACAACTGGCCCTAAAATCCCTAAAAACTGAGAATTTCTGAAGAATATGGTGTCTGTATTATTTCAAAGAGATATAGCAGTGACAATTTGTTGTCGGATTAAACTAAGGAGAGAGCCTTACTGTAAACATAACCCGCTATCTTGAACTAATTAATAAAGCCAATTAACTTAACACTATCATGTGGTCAGGTATAATGCTGGTGAATTACTCGGGAAGGGAAATAGCGACACTTGTGACTGCTTTTATGAAAAGCAATATTTCTAGACATTCATGGTGTCGTAGGAAGAACTGGTAAAGAAAATAACTATGGATCATCCACACGAAGAGAGGTAAGCAAGTAGTGTTTTACTTTGTGTATTTCTTAATATAATCAATTGTGTTATGCTAATTTGAGCATTTCAGAAAGAATTATAATACTTTTCTATTTCTTAATGTAATAAATTATGTTACGCTTATTTGGTGAATTTCAGAAAGAAGTATAATACGTAGCCCTTTTGTTAACTGATTTTAGCATAAGATTAGAACCTGCATACCTGAACGAAATGTTCAGCCTGGAATTGAGACGGAATTTAAGACAGTTGCGCCTGGAAAATTGTTGATTCCATCCATTATATATATTAAATACAGTGATTACAAGATAGAATAATTTCTACTTGGAAACATTAGGCGGAAATGGGATAGAATTTAGGGCGAAATATACACATGATGCGGAAAAGATTTCTGAGCAGTAACTAGACTGGGATGGAATTTATTTCTGGGCAGAAATAACAGGAGAATTTGCGAATGATTTTGAAGGAGGGGGTATTACGAACTACTCCAGTATATACATAGCTCCTTAAGCTGCTGATGGATTGACGGACATTAAGTGGTCACAAAATCTAAAAAAAAACTTTGACAGTTGCATTTTGTTTTCATGTTGTTTTGTGATTTTATTTATTTCCAGATACAATCAATCATAAAACAAACCTTTTTGCAGATGACACAACATACATACACAATTGATGGAACAATTAACTCATTCACTGCTTTAATAAACGCAATAAAGACTTAAGTGAAATTATCTGGCTTAAAACTAAATACCCCAAAATCAACAGTAATGCGTGTTGGTTCACTGAAACATTCACTAATTAAATTTAAGGAATACAAAAACATTATCTGGACCTCTGAATGTGCTACAGTACACTCCACGCGTTTTCCCCAAAAAATGCGCTCACTCCGCGTTTTTTTCCTGCTAGCGAGTGTTTATGCGGAGTTTGAAAGCGAGGTAAAACGCGCCATTTCCCGGGGCATGTAATTCTTTAGCCTAGTCGGTAAATGCAGACAATTTCTGTTCTTATCAGCGGCGGCTGCTTAACACCGCATTAGCAGTGTGCTACTGCCGAGCATGCCAAAAAATAAAAACATTGTCATTTAAAATTGTTAAAATACTGTGGCTTATAAAAATAAAGATAATTGTATAAACAATTCATATATGTTTTTATTCACAGGTACGTCGACAATATGAATGAATATACCTCATGTAAAGCGTTATGACTAATTAATATTTAATTCATAACACATATAACACCAAAATAAATGTTCCGTTTAATTTATAAATGAGAATAATTGTTTGTAATCCGAAACGCGCTTCCGATTTTTAATGTTAACACAACATTTACAAGTGCTTCCAATATACAGTCATCATGTATATTCCCGACAAAAGAGCGGGAAAAATATGCTGCAATGTACAAGTTCAAGGTTTATTCGTGAAAAGCTTGGAAAGCGTGCGTGTATTGATTTTTTATACAAACTTTGTAGTGCAGAGAACACTGAATTATGTTGATTTCGGTTTAAAAGTTCTTTGGTATTTTTTAACACAATTTCATCGCCAATAATTGTATATTTCCTCCAAAAATAATCTTTATTGTTATGGTATTTTAGTATAGTAATTATTGAAACAGTTATATTATGCAAACGCCGCGCTTCGCAAAATTTTCTTAATTAATCTCCCTTGGCGTTACTGCACGCGGCGTGGTGGAGGGAAATTGGGGAAAACGCGTGGAGTGTACTGTAAAAGACTTAATTTCTATTTCACAAATGACAAAAATCTTGATATGGCAAAAAACATTCAATAAGATATAGACACTTTTACTGCATTATGTCTTTAATATAATGTTAAATTACCGCAAAGATAACTGGCTTGAGCATTCATTTTAAATGTTATAGGTAAATCACCAGCCAAAACAGATAATACTGTAAAACAATATAACTATAATAAACACAGCATTATAAGAAAACAATACAAAGTAAATATAAGAACAAACCTGTGTTGAGTAGTTAAGAGCATTATAAAAAGTTCCATCATAACTCACTGAATCACTCTTTTCAGCCTTTTTTACACACTGAATGTTGACTTCCACATTTTACTTAATTATTTCAGAATGTTCTTCAAAGTAAGATTAATTCATCACATGATTAAAACTTCAAATTAAAAAAGTCCAATCATTGCTTTGAAACTGCATTTCAAATTTTCAAGCCAGTAACACTGTCTAGCTAACAACCGCTCTTTTCAAATTTCTGACTCATACAGTGACACCAGTGGTTGTGGTATAGGCTGTAGGATATCCTATTACCCTTGAATTCTTTAAGATACAGCCACTTTATTTTACAACAATTATCAACTTGCATACAGGCTTCTTAATCAAATTAACTCAAAGACCTTCAGTAAGTCAAAGATAATTTAAATGCATAGTAGATTTACATGTACTTAAAATGTTGAAAGGTAAATTATCATAACAAGTAATTAAATAATAAGGTGTTATAAAAATAAGCCTGAGCCAAAATATATATAAATTTCATCCAGAACAGTTTTTATCTAAGTTAATTATTTTCCTCCACATATTGAGGAGTCAACTTGCAGCTAAATTTGTGGATCAGTCCTATTTTTTCAGAGTCATTCCAGTCTTAAATTTGTGTCATTTAAGCTATTTCAGCCTTTTTTGCATGGGTTAACTATTGTATGAAATGAATATATATGTTGTTTCCTTGAGTATGGCAAATGTTTCCTACAATAACCATTTAGAAACTGATATAAGAACTCTGTTTTAATTAGTGTGAGTGATGGCTCACACTAATGTGACAGAGCAAGTTTTGCAAATCAGTATGCACTTAACTATTGGCTGCTTTCAGGGAAAACGGGGCTTAATGCATGTCACATAAGATTAGCCTGTGCACACTGATTAGCCTGTGCAATGCACACAAGCTTATCAAGGACGACATTTCTGATTTATAATGCTTTTTGTTTAAAGAGAGTCTCTGATACTGGGATGACATTTATGCATATGCATTAAGCCCTGTTTTCCCAAAATGAAGCTTAAATTATATTTCCATTAATGATTTACAAAAAAAACACATTTCGACCTGTGTTTTAAGACACACTTTTTATACATTTAAATGGGTTGTGTTCATTTAAAACTTGCAATATAAAAAAGCTATAACATAATTTTTAACACTGAGTTTCATCTAAACTTATACAACAGCGAACACCTACAGTGCCTCAGCGCTTTTATTTAATTATTATCTTAAAAGTCCCATTTTGAAATTCTTAATCAATAGTTTTCAAAGTCCAACATTCTGCCCCAAGAGAATGTATAAGTATTTAATTCCGCCAGAGTCTTATTTGCGCCCGGAAAGTGCTAATGAGTTAGGCCTGGAAAAAATCAAAAGACATGGTCTTTTTGGGAAATCAATTTCTGCCTCTAGTCCGCCCGAAAACAATACTTTCTGTTCCCATTCCGCCTTATTTTTCGCCCCAAAGTTTTGTACGCGAATAAAGTATATTTTCGTTCGAAATAATTCTATAATTAAGAGTAACCAGTGTTTCAGATTGCTCCCACTTTCCTCCAGGACACAGGTGTCCTAAATTGTCAATTCTTTTCTGGACATTTGTTCTAAATCTCTAAAAAAAACTTTCGGACAGTTTTTTATGTAAAATTGATAGAAAACAGCTTAATACTTATTCAATAACATATCACTTCAAATAACACTTAAGTTTAGGGGTGTTTAAAAGGCTGTGGTTAAAGCAGTTTTGGTGATGTTTTTCCCAATAATACATATTTTGGAGTATGGGGAAATGAAGAATTGCACAACATTCATTTTTACATGTATATTTAAAAGTGATAAAGTGAACATTGTCAGTAGTTGCTAAGCTTCATAACATAATATTATAATGAACGAAAACAAAAACATGTTCATAAAGTCACTGATGACGTTTGTTGCGATATCAGTTCATAATCAGAGCAATAGATTGACTGCTGTTAAAGCTTCTCCAGTCAACTAGCATACATGGGCATTCATTCCAAACAATAAAGGGCTTAGATCAAAAGATGAAAGCAATCGTCATTTTGCCGACAATTGTGATACTTCTCTGCTCTGCAAACGCAGTAAATGCACAGCCTTGTAGGCAGAGTTAAGCGGTGAATTAACATCAATAGAAACAATGAGAACACGCGCATTGTATAAACATATGCAGTAGTTTAACTAGCGACAAAATGACGTCATTATGGTCATGTATTTACGCACACAAAAGTTTACACGCGCAACACATTCCCCAGCAGTAAATATGACTACGATTTACTCTAGTTTCGAATGAAATAATTAAACTTGCAAATGTGGCATGTGCACAAATCAATTGCCCCCTCATTAATTTGTTAGATTTCGCACTGTTCACTTCCACGAATATCCATCCCATATATCAGGTAATGTCGCTTGCAACTTGAAAGTTTTAACAGTGAAAAGAACAATCCTCTAAAATCCCTTCAAAATTTAGTTTCCGAAGCCAGATTAATGAAACTATTTCTTAAGCGAGCGACCACCTGCATGAACGACTGTGTATGATAAAAGGCAAAGTATTCCGAACATTAATTCCGAAGCGTCTTTATGATTGCCAACATGTCTATGTTGTTAAGGCACCTGTATTGTAGACAAAATAAACAAGATACTGCAAGATTTTATCGTCCAAAAGACTTATTGCTACAGAAATGTACCAGTCAAATTGTCTGTCCAACGGTTCATTTGTCGGCAAGATCGTCCGATTGAAATTAATTTATTCGGTCAATTTGAAGTTTTATCAGACAAAATCCTAAGGGCCGATCCAATCTGAAACACTGAGTAAAAAACGAATACACTTTGGGTTTTGTTATACTGTATCTATTTTCATAATCTACAAAAAGTGATATTCTGACATAATGTTCACACTTTTAAGGGGTATTGTCATCATTGTGTTTAAATAATGATAATTTTGTGTGTTAGCAAATATTAAACAAGGAAAACTCAAATTTACTTGGAAATCAATTTGCTTCAGGAAAACGACGTTTACCGTTTAGACGTAATCAGTAACTTACGTCTTACTTCTAATTTTGGACTAGTCATGTACAGTAAGGTTGTCAGTTCGGAATCATTAACGACATTATCATTGTATAAAAATGACAATTTAATTTACTTTTTTCTTTCCAGTGTAATAGAGGAAAATTCTGTCTTAGCCTGTAAACAGTCAGATAAGAGTGGGATGCCCGCTCCACAATGCAGACGCATCTTAAGCAGAAAACAGACATTAAAATCACATCTATTTGTCTGTGCACAACATCAGCTGTAAGTATGAAGTTAAAATATGTTATATACACTTTAGAGCATGATTCAAATGTACAGAAAACATTCACATTAAATCACTGCATCCCATCTGCAGCTGGGGGTGGCAAAAGGAAATGTCCAAGTTGTCAGATATTCAGTATGTAACATCATCTGCTTATCTACAACCAAGTTTGTTAAAGTCATGACCCTCTTACCAGCAATTGCCCTGGGTCCACAGGTTGCTTGCATGTGGCTATGATATAAATTAGTGAAAACATCTTTTTGATTGATAAATAATCATATTATAACGAACAATCATCTTTAAAAAAAAAAAAAAAATCACTATGAAATATACAGGTTTACATAACAAGTATGAAGAGATTGTGAAAATCGCTGCTCAATTGGAAGTTATGGCTGTTCAAAGTGATGCTCCCCGTTTTCGGATGATTTTGAGTTGGATACTTTGTTATATTTATATTTGATATTATTTTTTTGTCAGAAAAATAGATTTTTCTTTTAATATGATTATTTATCAATCAAAATGATACTTTCACTAATTAATATCATAGCCACACGCTAACCACCTGTGCCCCGCCCTAGAGGCTTATAAATTTTACAATGATCTATATAACCTGCAATAAGAGTCGTTTAAAGCACAGTGGTTGTGACGTTTTTTGGTATCATTCGACAGGGAATTCCTGAAACTTAACAAAAATGACGCATATTTTGATATCAATTTCACGCTGGAGGATAAATATGATACATAAATTAATGAGTGGCAAGAACATCTTTCAAATAAGACATCTAAAGCTATATTTATGTATACGATATGTATCAAACATGCATTGACATAATCACTTTTATGACAGTATGACACTTTATTATACACTTCTTTCTTATTAGATGAGGTACCTGTCAAGCGATACAAACTGTATGACTACGATTCGTCAGGTTCCTGTTCCAAGGCGTACACATTTCAGGTATTTTTTATACTCTATTTAAAACACCTCTTACTTGTTTTAGTTATGAAAAAACTTCAGAAACAAAAAAAGAACTTAATTTTATTAAATTCTATTTACATAGATTATAGCAACGGTTAATAAAAGAAAAACAGAAAACCGCAGACTTGGCTTTATAAAGTCAATAGCTCAGCCCTAAACTATGCCCAAAAATCCAGAAGGGTTAGGCATTGTTTTTCACTGAGCTCTCAAATTCTGTTCGTAAGAAGCTCTGAAAAGTTTAACACTTACTCATGTGCTCTTGCAGATTCAAAACAAGACAGGTAGTTTCATCTCACCTGAGCTTTTCTGGGTGTGAACTATTGCAAACACTATCCATCTAAAAATGCCTGTCTGTCAGTTATCTGTTCCCTTTACACCAACTTCTCTTCAGGAACCATATGCTTGATCTGAATAGAACTTGCACAGACTTCCTAATCCATATATATGGGTAAAAATATAGCAACAAAAAATTGTTGCTAAAAAAAATGTAAATGAATAGCACCATTGTTGGGGCTTTTTTCCCTCTCTGTCACTAGCCTGTCAAATGCCACTTCCCCTGAGAGAAAAAGCCCCTCAGATAATCTCTGTACACAGAATCCGTAAAGACATGCAGAATTTGCTTAACTTTGACTTACCATACATATTTATTCCTCAGTTGGCTAAAATACAGTGAAATTGCTTTCCTCGAAGTAAAAGGTCAGGGGCCCCTGCCCCTCAGTGGAAAAAAAGGGTCAATTCTTTATATGCCCCCGTAGTATGCATATAGCAGTTGAACTGTCCTCAGTCAGTCCGTCCGTCGGAAAACTTTATTGGCCATAACTTTTGTAATATCGAAGATAGCAACTTGATATTTGGCATTTATGTATATCTCATGGAGCTGCACATTTTCAGTGGTGAAAATTCAAGGTCATCCTTAAAGGTCAAAGGTCAAAAAAACAAATCCAGGGAAGTAACAAGCTTTAAATGGAAATAATTTCTCATTTGGCGGGTACAGATGATTTTTACAAGGAGAGTAATTTTTTATGCCCCCGAAAGAGGGCATATAGTATACCCCTAAAGAAGGGCATTATCACATATTGATCTCACTGTCCGTCTGTCTATCCGTCAGTCCGTCACACTTTGCGCTTAGGTTGGAAAAACTCTCATAACTTCTATGTCGCTTCAGATGTAATATTCATATTTGTTATGCATGTGTATATGGACAAGGCCTTTTGATATGCACACAAATTTTGACCCCCTTGACCTTGAACTAAGCTCCGCGTTTAGGTTTTGAAAAATGCGTTTAGGCTTTAAAAAATTGCTCATAACTTCTATCAAAGCGTTTATCAGGGGCATTTGTCATCAGAGTGCTTATGGAGACAGCTCTTGTTTCATAAGACATGATCCTTAAACTTGAACAATGATAATGTTGTTATTTGTTAACTCTTACCTCCTTAAGCCTTGGTGATGCTGTTATTTGTCTTAAGCAAATAAGTATA